>NW_024058327.1:15000-58698 GCF_016432855.1 Salvelinus namaycush | reverse complement strand
ACAACACTGTTAACAGCAGGGGGATGTGAATCTACCTGGTCTACACACTGTTAACAGCAGGGTGGATGTGAATCTACCTGGTCTAAACACTGTTAACAGCAGGGTGGATGGTAATCTATCTGGTCTAACAACACTGTTAACAGCAGGGTGGATGTGAATCTACCTGGTCTAACACTGTTAACAGCAGGGTGGATGTGAATCTACCTGGTCTAACAACACTGTTAACAGCAGGGTGGATGTGAATCTACCTTGGTCTAACCTGTTACAGCAGGGTGGATGTGAATCTATCTGGTCTAACAACTGTTAACAGCAGGGGTGGATGTGAATCTACCTGGTCTAACAACACTGTTAACAGCAGGGTGAGATGTGAATCTACCTGGTCTAACAACCTGTTAACGCAGGGTATGGATGTGAATCTATCTGGTCTAACAACACTGTTAACAGCAGGGTGGAGGTGAATCTACCTGGTCTAACAACTGTTAACAGGCAGGGTGGAATGTGAATCCTATCTGGTCTAACAACACTGTTAACAGCAGGGTGGATGTGAATCTATCTGGTCTAACAACACTGTTAACAGCAGGGTGGATGTGAATCTACCTGGTCTAACAACACTGTTAACAGCAGGGTGGAGGTGAATCTATCCTGGTCTAACAACACTGTTAACAGCAGGGTGAGGTGAATCTACCTGGTCTAACAACACTGTTAACAGCAGGGATGGAGGTGAATCTACCTGGTCTAACAACACTGTTTAACAGCAGGGTGGATGTGAATCTACCTGGTCTAACAACACTGTTAACAGCAGGGTGGATGTGAAATCTACCTGGTCTAACAACACTGTTAACAGCAGGGTGGATGTGAATCTATCTGGTCTAACAACACTGTTAACAGCAGGGTGGATGTGAATCACCTGGTCTAACAACACTGTTAACAGCAGGGTGGATGTGAATCTACCTGGTCTAACAACACTGTTAACAGCAGGGTGGATGTGAATCTATCTGGTCTAACAACACTGTTAACAGCAGGGTGGATGTGAATCTACCTGGTCTAACAACACTGTTAACAGCAGGGTGGAGGTGAATCTACCTGGTCTAACAACACTGTTAACAGCAGGGGGGAGGTGAATCTATCTGGTCTAAGCAGGAGGGGATCTACTGTCTAACAGCAGGGTGGATGTGAACTTACCTGGTCTAACAACACTGTTAACAGCAGGGTGGATGTGAATCTACCTGGTCTAACAACACTGTTAACAGCAGGGTGGATGTGAATCTACCTGGTCTAACAACACTGTTAACAGCAGGGTGGATGTGAATCTACCTGGTATAACACTGTAACAGCCAGGGTGGATGTGAAATCTACCTTGTCTAACAACACTGTTAACAGCAGGGTGGAGGTGAATCTACTCTGGTCTAACAACACTGTTAACAGCAGGGTGGAGTGTGAATCTACCTGGTCTAACAACCTGTTAACAGCAGGGTGGAGGTAATCTACTGGCTCTAACAAACACTGTTAACAGCAGGGTGGATGTGAATCTATCTGGTCTAACAACCACTGTTAACAGCAGGGTGGATGTGAATCTACCTGGTCTAACAACACTGTTAACAGCAGGGTGGATGTGAATCTATCTGGTCTAACAACACTGTTAACAGCAGGGTGGATGTGAATCTATCTGGTCTACAACACTGTTAACAGCAGGGGGATGTGAATCTACCTGGTCTAACAACACTGTTAACAGCAGGGTGGATGTGAATCTACTGGTCTAACAACACTGTTAACAGCAGGGTGGATGTGAATCTACCTGGTCTAACAACACTGTTAACAGCAGGGTGGAGGTGAATCTACCTGGTCTAACAACACTGTTAACAGCAGGGTGGATGTGAATCTATCTGGTCTAACAACACTGTTAACAGCAGGGTGGATGTGAATCTATCTGGTCTAACAACACTGTTAACAGCAGGGTGGATGTGAATCTACCTGGTCTAACAACACTGTTAACAGCAGGGTGGAGGTGAATCTATCTGGTCTAACAACACTGTTAACAGCAGGGTGGAGGTGAATCTACCTGGTCTAACAACACTGTTAACAGCAGGGTGGAGGTGAATCTACCTGGTCTAACAACACTGTTAACAGCAGGGTGGATGTGAATCTATCTGGTCTAACAACACTGTTAACAGCAGGGTGGATGTGAATCTACCTGGTCTAACAACACTGTTAACAGCAGGGTGGATGTGAATCTATCTGGTCTAACAACACTGTTAACAGCAGGGTGGAGGTGAATCTACCTGGTCTAACAACACTGTTAACAGCAGGGTGGATGTGAATCTACCTGGTCTAACAACACTGTTAACAGCAGGGTGGATGTGAATCTACCTGGTCTAACAACACTGTTAACAGCAGGGTGGATGTGAATCTACCTGGTCTAACAACACTGTTAACAGCAGGGTGGAGGTGAATCTACCTGGTCTAACAACACTGTTAACAGCAGGGTGGATGTGAATCTACCTGGTCTAACAACACTGTTAACAGCAGGGTGGATGTGAATCTACCTGGTCTAACAACACTGTTAACAGCAGGGTGGATGTGAATCTACCTGGTCTAACAACACTGTTAACAGCAGGGTGGATGTGAATCTACCTGGTCTAACAACACTGTTAACAGCAGGGTGGATGTGAATCTACCTGGTCTAACAACACTGTTAACAGCAGGGTGGATGTGAATCTATCTGGTCTAACAACACTGTTAACAGCAGGGTGGATGTGAATCTATCTGGTCTAACAACACTGTTAACAGCAGGGTGGAGGTGAATCTATCTGGTCTAACAACACTGTTAACAGCAGGGTGGAGGTGAATCTATCTGGTCTAACAACACTGTTAACAGCAGGGTGGATGTGAATCTACCTGGTCTAACAACACTGCTAACAGCAGGGTGGATGTGAATCTACCTGGTCTAACACTGTTAACAGCAGGGTGGATGTGAATCTACCTGGTCTAACAACACTGTTAACAGCAGGGTGGATGTGACTCTACCTGGTCTAACAACACTGTTAACAGCAGGGTGGATGTGAATCTACCTGGTCTAACACTGTTAACAGCAGGGTGGATGTGAATCTACCTGGTCTAACAACACTGTTAACAGCAGGGTGGATGTGAATCTATCTGGTCTAACAACACTGTTAACAGCAGGGTGGAGGTGAATCTACCTGGTCTAACAACACTGTTAACAGCAGGGTGGATGTGAATCTACCTGGTCTAACAACACTGTTAACAGCAGGGTGGATGTGAATCTATCTGGTCTAACAACACTGTTAACAGCAGGGTGGATGTGAATCTACCTGGTCTAACAACAGTGTTAACAGCAGGGTGGAGGTGAATCTACCTGGTCTAACAACACTGTTAACAGCAGGGTGGATGTGAATCTATCTGGTCTAACAACACTGTTAACAGCAGGGTGGATGTGAATCTACCTGGTCTAACAACACTGTTAACAGCAGGGTGGAGGTGAATCTATCTGGTCTAACAACACTGTTAACAGCAGGGTGGAGGTGAATCTACCTGGTCTAACAACACTGTTAACAGCAGGGTGGAGGTAAATCTACCTGGTCTAACAACACTGTTAACAGCAGGGTGGATGTGAATCTATCTGGTCTAACAACACTGTTAACAGCAGGGTGGATGTGAATCTACCTGGTCTAACAACACTGTTAACAGCAGGGTGGATGTGAATCTATCTGGTCTAACAACACTGTTAACAGCAGGGTGGATGTGAATCTATCTGGTCTAACAACACTGTTAACAGCAGGGTGGATGTGAATCTACCTGGTCTAACAACACTGTTAACAGCAGGGTGGAGGTGAATCTATCTGGTCTAACAACACTGTTAACAGCAGGGTGGATGTGAATCTACCTGGTCTAACAACACTGTTAACAGCAGGGTGGAGGTGAATCTACCTGGTCTAACAACACTGTTAACAGCAGGGTGGATGTGAATCTATCTGGTCTAACAACACTGTTAACAGCAGGGTGGATGTGAATCTACCTGGTCTAACAACACTGTTAACAGCAGGGTGGATGTGAATCTATCTGGTCTAACAACACTGTTAACAGCAGGGTGGATGTGAATCTATCTGGTCTAACAACACTGTTAACAGCAGGGTGGATGTGAATCTACCTGGTCTAACAACACTGTTAACAGCAGGGTGGAGGTGAATCTACCTGGTCTAACAACACTGTTAACAGCAGGGTGGAGGTGAATCTACCTGGTCTAACAACACTGTTAACAGCAGGGTGGATGTGAATCTACCTGGTCTAACAACACTGTTAACAGCAGGGTGGATGTGAATCTACCTGGTCTAACAACACTGTTAACAGCAGGGTGGAGGTGAATCTACCTGGTCTAACAACACTGTTAACAGCAGGGTGGAGGTGAATCTACCTGGTCTAACAACACTGTTAACAGCAGGGTGGATGTGAATCTACCTGGTCTAACAACACTGTTAACAGCAGGGTGGATGTGAATCTACCTGGTCTAACAACACTGTTAACAGCAGGGTGGATGTGAATCTACCTGGTCTAACAACACTGTTAACAGCAGGGTGGAGGTGAATCTACCTGGTCTAACAACACTGTTAACAGCAGGGTGGATGTGAATCTACCTGGTCTAACAACACTGTTAACAGCAGGGTGGAGGTGAATCTACCTGGTCTAACAACACTGTTAACAGCAGGGTGGAGGTGAATCTACCTGGTCTAACAACACTGTTAACAGCAGGGTGGATGTGAATCTACCTGGTCTAACAACACTGTTAACAGCAGGGTGGATGTGAATCTACCTGGTCTAACAACACTGTTAACAGCAGGGTGGATGTGAATCTATCCTGGTCTAACAACACTGTTAACAGCAGGGTGGATGTGAATCTATCTGGTCTAACAACACTGTTAACAGCAGGGTGGATGTGAATCTATCTGGTCTAACAACACTGTTAACAGCAGGGTGGAGGTGAATCTATCTGGTCTAACAACACTGTTAACAGCAGGGTGGAGGTGAATCTACCTGGTCTAACAACACTGTTAACAGCAGGGTGGAGGTGAATCTACCTGGTCTAACAACACTGTTAACAGCAGGGTGAATGTGAATCTACCTGGTCTAACAACACTGTTAACAGCAGGGTGGAGGTGAATCTACCTGGTCTAACAACACTGTTAACAGCAGGGTGGATGTGAATCTATCCTGGTCTAACAACACTGTTAACAGCAGGGTGGATGTGAATCTATCTGGTCTAACAACACTGTTAACAGCAGGGTGGATGTGAATCTACCTGGTCTAACAACACTGTTAACAGCAGGGTGGAAGGTGAATCTACCTGGTCTAACAACACTGTTAACAGCAGGGTGGAGGTGAATCTACCTGGTCTAACAACACTGTTAACAGCAGGGTGGATGTGAATCTACCTGGTCTAACAACACTGTTAACAGCAGGGTGAATGTGAATCTACCTGGTCTAACAACACTGTTAACAGCAGGGTGGAGGTGAATCTACCTGGTCTAACAACACTGTTAACAGCAGGGTGGAGGTGAATCTACCTGGTCTAACAACACTGTTAACAGCAGGGTGGAGGTGAATCTACCTGGTCTAAACACTGTTAACAGCAGGGTGGATGTGAATCTACCTGGTCTAACAACACTGTTAACAGCAGGGTGGATGTGAATCTACCTGGTCTAACAACACTGTTAACAGCAGGGTGAATGTGAATCTACCTGGTCTAACAACACTGTTAACAGCAGGGTGGAGGTGAATCTACCTGGTCTAACAACACTGTTAACAGCAGGGTGGAGGTGAATCTATCTGGTCTAACAACACTGTTAACAGCAGGGTGGATGTGAATCTATCTGGTCTAACAACACTGTTAACAGCAGGGTGGAGGTGAATCTATCTGGTCTAACAACACTGTTAACAGCAGGGTGGAGGTGAATCTATCTGGTCTAACAACACTGTTAACAGCAGGGTGGATGTGAATCTACCTGGTCTAACAACACTGCTAACAGCAGGGTGGATGTGACTCTACCTGGTCTAACACTGTTAACAGCAGGGTGGATGTGACTCTACCTGGTCTAACAACACTGTTAACAGCAGGGTGGATGTGACTCTACCTGGTCTAACACTGTTAACAGCAGGGTGGATGTGAATCTACCTGGTCTAACACTGTTAACAGCAGGGTGGATGTGACTCTACCTGGTCTAACAACACTGTTAACAGCAGGGTGGATGTGAATCTATCTGGTCTAACAACACTGTTAACAGCAGGGTGGAGGTGAATCTACCTGGTCTAACAACACTGCTAACAGCAGGATGGATGTGGATCTACCTGGTCTAACAACACTGTTAACAGCAGGGTGGATGTGAATCTATCTGGTCTAACAACACTGTTAACAGCAGGGTGGATGTGAATCTACCTGGTCTAACAACAGTGTTAACAGCAGGGTGGAGGTGAATCTACCTGGTCTAACAACACTGTTAACAGCAGGGTGGATGTGAATCTATCTGGTCTAACAACACTGCTAACAGCAGGGTGGATGTGAATCTATCTGGTCTAACAACACTGTTAACAGCAGGGTGGATGTGAATCTATCTGGTCTAACAACACTGTTAACAGCAGGGTGGAGGTGAATCTATCTGGTCTAACAACACTGTTAACAGCAGGGTGGAGGTGAATCTACCTGGTCTAACAACACTGTTAACAGCAGGGTGGAGGTGAATCTACCTGGTCTAACAACACTGTTAACAGCAGGGTGAATGTGAATCTACCTGGTCTAACAACACTGTTAACAGCAGGGTGGAGGTGAATCTACCTGGTCTAACAACACTGTTAACAGCAGGGTGGATGTGAATCTATCTGGTCTAACAACACTGTTAACAGCAGGGTGGATGTGAATCTACCTGGTCTAACAACACTGTTAACAGCAGGGTGGAATGTGAATCTACCTGGTCTAACAACACTGTTAACAGCAGGGTGGATGTGAATCTACCTGGTCTAACAACACTGTTAACAGCAGGGTGGAGGTGAATCTACCTGGTCTAACACTGTTAACAGCAGGGTGGATGTGAATCTACCTGGTCTAACAACACTGTTAACAGCAGGGTGGATGTGAATCTACCTGGTCTAACAACACTGTTAACAGCAGGGTGGATGTGAATCTACCTGGTCTAACAACACTGTTAACAGCAGGGTGGATGTGAATCTACCTGGTCTAACAACACTGTTAACAGCAGGGTGGAGGTGAATCTACCTGGTCTAACAACACTGTTAACAGCAGGGTGGAGGTGAATCTATCTGGTCTAACAACACTGTTAACAGCAGGGTGGATGTGAATCTATCTGGTCTAACAACACTGTTAACAGCAGGGTGGAGGTGAATCTATCTGGTCTAACAACACTGTTAACAGCAGGGTGGAGGTGAATCTATCTGGTCTAACAACACTGTTAACAGCAGGGTGGATGTGAATCTACCTGGTCTAACAATACTGCTAACAGCAGGGTGGATGTGACTCTACCTGGTCTAACACTGTTAACAGCAGGGTGGATGTGACTCTACCTGGTCTAACAACACTGTTAACAGCAGGGTGGATGTGACTCTACCTGGTCTAACACTGTTAACAGCAGGGTGGATGTGAATCTACCTGGTCTAACACTGTTAACAGCAGGGTGGATGTGACTCTACCTGGTCTAACAACACTGTTAACAGCAGGGTGGATGTGAATCTATCTGGTCTAACAACACTGTTAACAGCAGGGTGGAGGTGAATCTACCTGGTCTAACAACACTGCTAACAGCAGGATGGATGTGGATCTACCTGGTCTAACAACACTGTTAACAGCAGGGTGGATGTGAATCTACCTGGTCTAACAATACTGCTAACAGCAGGGTGGATGTGACTCTACCTGGTCTAACACTGTTAACAGCAGGGTGGATGTGACTCTACCTGGTCTAACAACACTGTTAACAGCAGGGTGGATGTGACTCTACCTGGTCTAACACTGTTAACAGCAGGGTGGATGTGAATCTACCTGGTCTAACACTGTTAACAGCAGGGTGGATGTGACTCTACCTGGTCTAACAACACTGTTAACAGCAGGGTGGATGTGAATCTATCTGGTCTAACAACACTGTTAACAGCAGGGTGGAGGTGAATCTACCTGGTCTAACAACACTGCTAACAGCAGGATGGATGTGGATCTACCTGGTCTAACAACACTGTTAACAGCAGGGTGGATGTGAATCTATCTGGTCTAACAACACTGTTAACAGCAGGGTGGAGGTGAATCTACCTGGTCTAACAACACTGTTAACAGCAGGGAGGATGTGACTCTACCTGGTCTAACAACACTGCTAACAGCAGGATGGATGTGGATCAGCCCGTGTGTGTCTATCATTTTCACCACAGCTGAACGCTCCGCTCCATCACGGTACTCCTCTCCATCACGGTACTCCTCTCCATCACGGTACTCCGCTCCATCACGGTACTCCTCTCCATCACGGTACTCCTCTCCATCACGGTACTCCGCTCCATCACGGTACTCCTCTCCATCACGGTACTCCTCTCCATCACGGTACTCCGCTCCATCACGGTACTCCGCTCCATCACGGTACTCCTCTCCATAACGGTACTCTGCTCCATCACGGTACTCCTCTCCATAACGGTACTCTGCTCCATGCCATCTGTTGATCTATGGACACACAGGTGGGAGGGAAGGGAACAACCTGTAATTACCAACAGCCGAGAAAATTGCATTATAGGTGCAATCTGGGATTGGTACATCCATTTGTGGACTTTCAAAAATAATTATACAGCCATTGATTCTTAAAGAATCCATTGACCATGCTTTTCAGAAAAAGTGTATTTGTGGTTTAGTGATTGATTCGTTGTCGGTGACAGTTATGTTTTCAGTTAAAGGAACCTGTGGTTGGTGTACACATGGCTATGAAATGAACAACAGTGTTGGCAGAACGTTATCCGATGCAGTGTTGAATGCAATAACACGTTGAACAGCTGTACTCTGTCATGTCTTGTCACAACAATCAAATAATTCTCCATCTTGTCTGAATTTCTTTTTTTTCTTCTCAAATAATTTCAACAGATGTACTCAACAAACATCGGTTTTGAGCGTTCCAAATAACAGCCTATTCTCTATACAGTGCACTACTTCTGACCAGTGCCCATACAGGACTAAAGTAGTGCACTATATAGGGAACAGGTTGCTATTTGTGACGTAGTCAATATAACCCAACAAACATCATCTTGCATCAGGAGGGGATCTTGAAGCAGAAAATAGCAGCACATTACAGCTCTGGTCGAGTTTCCACCAGAGAGCCATGAAATATAGTGACGCTATTAAACACGGGTCATATTGAATAACGATATGGTTGAAATTCACTTCATGCACGCTTCTAATGACCACACACACACACACACACACACACACACACACACACACACACACACACACACACACACACACACACACACACACACACACACACACACACACACACACACACACACACACACACACACACACACACACACACACACACACACACACACACACACACACACACAGAGCTTCTTTAGAGAGTAGTGAACTCTCCAGGGATGAATGCAGACTAAAAACCATTCCATTCTTCATACCCCTGTTTAATTGGAATGGATTTTCTTCTTCTTCGTTTTCACCCTCTTTCTTTCTTTCTTTCTTTCTTTCTTTCTTTCTTTCTTTCTTTCTTTCTTTCTTTCTTTCTTTCTTTCTTTCTTTCTTTCTTTCTTTCTTGTTGCTCCTCATTTCCGTAATGAAACACAATACAGCTGAGTCATATCTAATGGGTGTAAAGGTTCTCTTCCAGGGGTGAAGGAGAGGACCAAAATGCAGCGCGGCTAGTGTTAAACATGTTTAATACAAACACAAGTGAAACACTACAAACAACCTACAAAATAACAAATGTGCAAAACCGATACAGACCTATCTGGTGCAGAACACAAACACAGAGACAGGTAACAAACACCCACAAAATCCCAACACAAAACAAGCCTCCTATATATGAGTCTCAATCAGAGACAACGACTACCATCTGCCTCTGATTGAGAACCCACACTAGGCTGACATAGAAACAGACAAACTAGACACACAACATAGAATTCCCACCCAGCTCACGTCCTGACCAACTAAACACATACAAAACAAGAGAAAACAGGTCAGGAACGTGACAGAACCCCCCCCTCAAGGTGCGAACTCCGGGCGCACCCCTAAAAACTCAAGGGGAGGGTCTGGGTGGGCATCTGTCCGCGGTGGCGGCTCCGGCGGTGGACGAGGGCACCACTCCACCATTGTCTTTGTCCACCTCCTTAGCGTCCCTTGAGTGGCGACCCTCGCCCCCGACCATGGTCCAGGAACCTTCACCAACTCCCCTCTACAATAGAGGAGACAACTCAGGACAGAGAGGTAGTTCAGGACAAAGAGGTAGCTCAGGACAGAGAGGTAGCTCAGGACAGAGAGGTAGCTCAGGACAGAGAGGTAGCTCAGGACAGAGGGACAACTCCGGACTAGTGGCAGCTCCGGACTGGAAGGCAGCTCATGACTGGAAGGCAGCTCATGACTGGAGTCCAGCTCATGACTGGAGGGCAGCTCATGACTGGAGGGCAGCTCATGACTGGAGGGCAGCTCATGACTGGAGGGCAGCTCATGACTGGAGGGCAGCTCATGACTGGAGGGCAGCTCATGACTGAAGGGCAGCTCATGACTGAAGGGCAGCTCATGACTGAAGGGCAGCTCATGACTGAAGGGCAGCTCATGACCGTAGGGCAGCTCATGACTGTAGGGCAGCTCATGACTGTAGGGCAGCTCTGGCAGCTCCTGACTGGCTGGCGTCTCTGGCAGCTCCTGACTGGCTGGCGTCTCTGGCAGCTCCTGACTGGCTGGCGTCTCTGGCAGCTCCTGACTGGCTGGCGTCTCTGGCAGCTCCTGACTGGCTGGCGTCTCTGGCAGCTCCTGACTGGCTGGCGTCTCTGGCAGCTCCTGACTGGCTGGCGTCTCTGGCAGCTCCTGACTGGCTGGCGTCTCTGGCAGCTCCTGACTGACGGACGGCTCTAGCGGCTCCTGACTGACGGACGGCTCTAATGGCTCGGGACAGACGGGCGGCTCTAATGGCTCGTGGCAGACGGATGACTCAGATGGCGCTGGGCAGACAGATGGCTCAGATGGCGCTGGGCAGACGGATGGCTCAGACGGCGCTGGGCAGACGGATGGCTCAGACGGCGCTGGGGAGACGGATGGCTCCGATGGCGCTGGGGAGACGGATGGCTCCGATGGCGCTGGGGAGACAGCCAGCTCTGACGGCGTTGGGCAGACGGACAGTTCAGACGGCGTTGGGCAGACGGACAGTTCAGACGGCGTTGGGCAGACGGGCAGTTCAGACGGCGTTGGGCAGACGGGCAGTTCAGGCGCCGCTGGGCAGACGGGCAGTTCAGGCGCCGCTGGGCAGACGGCAGACTCTGGCCGGCTGAGACGCACTATAGGCCTGATGCGTGGTGCCGGAACTGGAGGTACCGGGCTGAGGGCACGCACCTCAGGGCGAGTGCGGGGAGGAGGAACAGGGCTCTGGCGATGCACTGGAAGCCTGGTGCGTGGTGTAGGCACTGGTGGTACTGGGCTGGGGCGGGAAGGTGGCGCCGGATATACCGGACCGTGAAGGAGGACACGCGCTCTTGAGCACCGAGCCTCTCCAACCTTACCAGGTTGAATGGTCCCCGTAGCCCTGCCAGTGCGGCGAGGTGGAACAACCCGCACTGGGCTATGCAGGCGAACCGGGGACACCACCTGTAAGGCTGGTGCCATGTACGCCGGCCCGAGGAGATGTACTGGAGGCCAGATACGTTGGGCCGGCTTCATGACATCCAGCTCGATGCCCAACCTAGCCCTCCCAGTGCGGCAAGGTGGAATAGCCCGCACTGGGCTAAGCACGCGTACTGGGGACACCGTGCGCTTTACCGCATAACACGGTGTCTGACCAGTACGACGCCCTCTCACTCCACGGTAAGCCCGGGGAGTTGGCTCAGGTATCCAACCCGGCTTCGCCAAACGCCCCTTTAGCCCCCCCCCAAGAAATTTTTGGGTGAGCCTCTCGGGCTTCCAGCCTCTCTTACGTGCTGCCTCCTCAATCCAGCGCTCCTGGGCTGTGGCTGCCTCCTTCTCCTCCCAAGAGTGGCGATTCTCTCCCACCTTTGCCCAGGGTCCTTTTTCGTTTATGATTTCCTCCCATGACCATTCCTCCTGGCACCGCTGCTGCTGTTGCTGCTGCCCGTTGCCACGCTGCTTGGTCTGGGATTGGTGGGTGTTTCTGTAAAGGTTCTCTTCCAGGGGTGAAGGAGAGGACCAAAATGCAGCGCGGCTAGTGTTAAACATGTTTAATACAAACACAAGTGAAACACTACAAACAACCTACAAAATAACAAATGTGCAAAACCGATACAGACCTATCTGGTGCAGAACACAAACACAGAGACAGGTAACAAACACCCACAAAATCCCAACACAAAACAAGCCTCCTATATATGAGTCTCAATCAGAGACAACGACTACCATCTGCCTCTGATTGAGAACCCACACTAGGCTGACATAGAAACAGACAAACTAGACACACAACATAGAATTCCCACCCAGCTCACGTCCTGACCAACTAAACACATACAAAACAAGAGAAAACAGGTCAGGAACGTGACAATGGGAGGTGTTATTTTGGACGACATTCCAAATGGCATTCTATTCCCTTCATAGTACACTACATTTGACCAGGGCCCATTGTGGTCAAAGTGCTCTGGTCAAATGTGTTGCACTATAAAGGGAACAGGGCACCATTTGTGATGCAGACAGAGGATTATTAAAGAGGACGATTTAAGACTGTTAAGCTTCTCCGTCTCCTTCATTATTGGTTTAACTTATTAGGCCTCGTTGTTCTCTATGATATCATGCAGCTGACAGATGAATGGTGTCAAATGGGCCGTGCTCACGCCAAAGACAATGGCCTGGGATATTTAGGAACGGCTCTCTACAGTGTATGAGGATGTATTTAACAAAATGCATAAAATACACTTTTTTTGAATGTCAGATATGCTGGTTATCGTCTGTTATCAATCAAAAACGCACGTTATCCTTAACTGAAAATGTCCCTGTCACTCAAAGAGAATGAATCAAAATGCATAAAATACACTTTTTGAATGTCAGATATGCTGGTTATCGTATATTATCATTCAGAAACGCAGTGTATCCTTAACTGAAAATGTCACTGTCACTCAAAGAGAATGAATCAACGACTCTTCATGATGTCTTCCCAATAGCGCTGTCAGTTAGAGTTTGGTACTTTGCAAACCAAGAGTTTAAAACTGAACAGATAATCAAGGCAAAACTGGATCTGGTTAGCAGGCTACAGAGCTAAATGAAGCGGGTCTATTCTAGTTAGTGTATATCTATGCTATCTCTGATTTATGTTGAGTGGAGTGGAGTGGGACATCAATTCCCGTCATCAGCATACAAACTATGTTTTATCGCTGTTACGATGGCGGTCAGTGAACCGTGGCTTCACCATGGGATTCACACACACATGGGTACACACACATACACACGCATTCAGAGCCGCGGTTTGTGTGTGTGTGTCTCTCTGTGTGTGTGTCTCTGTGTGTGTGTATCTCTCTGTGTGTGTGTGTACCCCATCAATGAGTGAGTGAGGACATGGGGTTAATTAGTTTTAGTGACAGCGGGCGACCGGCAGGTTCATATCATATCATCTTTCCCATTATACACACACACACACACACACACACACACACACACACACACACACACACACACACACACACACACACACACACACACACACACACACACACACACACACACACACACACACACACACACACACACACACATACACACACACACACACAAACAAAGGGAGATTCATATCATATCATCTTCCATTAGCGCTGCTCTGTCTCCTAACTGACTGCTTTATGTGGAACAGAAGGGCACTGAGGGACATGGGCCTGCATATATCAGCCTGTTAAATATTCACTAAACTACATTTATAGCCATATGCGTTGTGTTTGGTGTATGAAGGCTCATACAGGTGCTGTGAAGGCTCATACAGGTGCTATGAAAGCTTATACAAGTGTTCTAAAGCTGCTATGAGGCGACCCGACCAAATTCACATAGAAATGTGTTATAAATCTGTCATTCTCATTGAAAGCAAGTCTAAGAAGCTGTAGATCTGTTCTATGTGCACTATTTCTAGCTTCATGTTCTTAAGTTTCGTTTTTGCATCTTTTACTTTCGATTTTGTACACCAGATTCAAACAACTTAAAATATAACATTTTTGGTGATGGAAAATATATTTAGATGGTAAAATGATTTTCTACACTATTCTTGCTTGTTTTTTCACATAAACTGAAATTAACGTTTAGAATTTTAGCATCCAGAAAATGGTGGATCGATTTCTGCATAGTGCAACTTTAAAGTTTAACTGACAACGTTCCAGTAACATGAAATCTTATTAATCTGTCCCTCAGGAGGAATATCACATTTGAGTTTTTCTTTACAAGCGATCACTTAGATATGTCATTTTCACATTTTCCTAACTTCATAGATCATTTGGGAATTACGTACATGAAGACATTTGTGAAAATTTTATGGCAATATAGAGTGAGAAAGCGGCCAAGCGTTTGGATAATTTTATAAACACTGCGGTAAATAAAACCTAATAAAAACATCTGTCTCATCCAGGACCAGAGTCTACGCAGACCGGTGCGCCATAGCCAATCACAGCTACAGTAGGCCTATATGCAAATAAGACATTTGCCTCGCAGGCCTGCCATCATTCGCTATGAACTGGACTGTGTGTTTACAAGCAGTAGGGCCTGCCATCATTCACTATGAACTGGACTGTGTGTTTCCAGGCAGTAGGGCCTGCCATCATTCACTATGAACTGGACTGTGTGTTTACAGGCAGTAGGGTCTGCCATCATTCACATTGAACTGGACTGTGTGTTTACAGGCAGTAGAGCCTGCCATCATTCACTATGAACTGGACTGTGTGTTTACAAGCAGTAGGGCCTGCCATCATTCACTATGAACTGGACTGTGTGTTTACAGGCAGTAGGGCCTGCCATCATTCACTTTGAACTGGACTGTGTGTTTCCAGGCAGTAGGGTCTGCCATCATTCACTATGAACTGGACTGTGTGTTTACAGACAGTAGGGCCTGTCATCATTCATTATGAACTGGACTGTGTGTTTCCAGGCAGTAGGGCCTGCCATCATTCACTATGAACTGGACTGTGTGTTTCCAGGCAGTAGGGTCTGCCATCATTCACATTGAACTGGACTGTGTGTTTCCAGGCAGTAGGGCCTGCCATCATTCACTATGAACTGGACTGTGTGTTTATAGGCAGTAGGGTCTGCCATCATTCACATTGAACTGGACTGTGTGTTTACAGGCAGTAGGGCCTGCCATCATTCACTTTGAACTGGACTGTGTGTTTCCAGGCAGTAGGGCCTGCCATCATTCACTATGAACTGGACTGTGTGTTTCCAGGCAGCAGCAACAGCGTGACTTTAGATCCTTAGAACACATTCACCAAAAGACACAAAATACACCTGAAAGGATTTCTGCAGTAATGTACCACAGTAGTCCTGTTACATTTGGGAACTTTACAGTCCTATTGATCAAACAACCTTTAACAGGTAGGTTCTCTACCTCAGTTACACTTTAACAACAACAAGAACAACAACTAATGCTAGCCAGAGCGAGATGAGCTAATATATAATAAGGGAACATTAGATAAACCCCAGCTAGCTGGCCGTCAAAATGGAACCGATAAACGACGGGGAATAGTAGCCTTCTGCTGCAGCAGCCTGCCAATCCACGCTGTCCCAACCAACCCACGCTGTCCCAACCGACCCACGCTGTCCCAACCGACCCACGCTGTCCCAACCGACCCACGCTGTCCCAACCGACCCACGCTGTCCCAACCGACCCACGCTGTCCCAACCGACCCACGCTGTCCCAACCAACCCACGCTGTCCCAACCGACCCACGCTGTCCCAACCAACCCACGCTGTCCCAACCAACCCACGCTTTCCCAACCAACCCACGCTGTCCCAACCAACCCACGTTTTGACAACTGAATGGGAACTCTCCTGATCAACGCCAAATACATTTGATTGACAACAAAGGGTGCGTTCGTAACTTCAGAGCGTTGTCAGACTGTCCTTTCATAAATCCAGAGGGTAGTCAGACTGTCCTTTCATAAATCCAGAGGGTTTCGCTCTCCGATCACACACTGCACTACTGACCCTGGACGCTCTGGCCGAGGAGTAGGGCTGATCCCAGCGTTCTTCTCAACGACACTCAATAATCCAAGCTAACTGGCTAAAGTTGGCTAGCTTGCTAGCTACTTCCAGACGGAACACCTCAATCGGACCATTTTACTTGACCTATGTAGCAGAGCTGGTCAATGTCATCTAGAGCGTTAGCGACTAACCGCGCTGCTGGAAACATTGTAATTACTTTTCCCGCCAACGTTTACTGACACCGGCCATATTCAGCAGATTTTGCGTGTTCAGAAATCCATCAGTTATTGTGTGCTCTGGCACACACTCAGAGTGCTCTGGGACACACTCAGAGTGCCCTGGTACACACTCAGAGTGCTCTGGCACACACTCAGAGTGCTCTGGGACACACTCAGAGTGCCCTGGTACACACTCAGAGTGCTCTGGCACACACTCAGAGTGCTCTGGCACACACTCAGAGTGCTCTGGGACACACTCAGAGTGCCCTGGTACACACTCAGAGTGTTCTGGTACACACTCAGAGTGCTCTGGTACACACTCAGAGTGCTCTGGTACACACTCAGAGTGCTCTGGTACACACTCAGAGTGCTCTGGTACACACTCAGAGTGCTCTGGTACACACTCAGAGTGCTCTGGTACACACTCAGAGTGTTCTGGTACACACTCAGAGTGCTCTGGTACACACTCAGAGTGCTCTGGCACACACTCAGAGTGCTCTGGTACACACTCAGAGTGCTCTGGTACACACTCAGAGTGCTCTGGTACACACTCAGAGTGTTCTGGTACACACTCAGAGTGCTCTGGTACACACTCAGAGTGCTCTGGTACACACTCAGAGTGCCCTGGTACACACTCAGAGTGCTCTGGCACACACTCAGAGTGCTCTGGTACACACTCAGAGTGCCCTGGTACACACTCAGAGTGCTCTGGTACACACTCAGAGTGCCCTGGTACACACTCAGAGTGCTCTGGCACACACTCAGAGTGCTCTGGTACACACTCAGAGTGCCCTGGTACACACTCAGAGTGCTCTGACACACACTCAGAGTGTTCTGGTACACACTCAGAGTGCCCTGGAACACACTCAGAGTGCTCTGACACACACTCAGAGTGCTCTGAAATCGGAGTAGGTAGCAAGAGTGAGTTTACAAACGCAAGAGATATGCTAGCTGGCTAACAGTCAAGTCGTTCAGCATGGCTAAAAACGATTTGCATTTTCTTGCTAGCTGATAAATGATAACTGCATAGCTGCTTAAAGTAATGTGCCTGTTTGCCACATTGTGACTGACTCGTGATCGTTGCCTTGTTTGATTGTATTGACGTTCTTAGCCTCAGTTACATTTGTCCGTTGTTTTGTTCAAAATATTGAGTCATTGAACAGTGCATCCCGAATGGAGGAAGCAAACAATGTACCAGGCCAGCTGTGATTTACAACCTGATAGCAAGATTTTTGTGACAACCAAGAAATTTGTTGGTATTAAATGTATTATATGAATCATGCATTGAACTGCATCCATCCACAGTATTCTGCCACCAATGCCTTAGTGTACGTCACGGACCACTGAGTCAAATAGAACCCATTTCTAAAACCTCTTATCAAGTTTGTTTAGTAGCATAAACTGGGAATTTGATATTTTTGACTCATATTCTGATTGTCTGTTTGTTTTATATCTGCAAAGTAGTTATAAAGCTGTCAGGTCCACTTTAAGGTACTTCAGACCTTGACTGATAATAAACTCTCCACTTCTTGAGTTACAGGCAAATGATGTCCCAAATGGGACCCTATTCCCTTCATAGTGCACTACTGGTTATGAATTGTGCACTACAAAGGGAATAGGGTGCCATTTGAGACGTGACCAACACATTAAGCAGCACTTATGCAGTACCAGTTAGAACTGCAAGGCCCCTTGGTGAAAAATTAAAAACACTCTGCCTCTCTTTCTTCCCTCTGTTCTCTTCTCTTTTAATCTCCAAGGCCGCTCCTTTTCTTTCTTGGGCTGCAGTCTGTTGGAAAGCTCACTAAATCCCCCACCACGGTGTCATGTTTTCAATTCACAAATGCATGACTTCTACCCACATCCCCATCAACTCCACTCTTCCAATCCTCCTCCGTTCTCCCCCACACCCCCTTCAACCCCACTGCTCCTATCCTCCCTGTTCTCCCCCACACCTCCATCAACCCCACTGCTCCTATCTTCCCTGTTCTCCCTCGTACCCCCTTCAACCCCACTGCTCCTATCCTCCCTGTTCTCCCTCGTACCCCCTTCAACCCCACTGCTCCTATCCTCCCTGTTCTCCCTCGTACCCCCTTCAACCCCACTGCTCCTATCCTCCCTGTTCTCCCTCGTACCCCCTTCAACCCCACTGCTCCTATCCTCCCTGTTCTCCCTCGTACCCCCTTCAACGCCACTGCTCCTATCCTCCCTGTTCTCCCTCATACCCCCTTCAACCCCACTGCTCCTATCTTCCCTGTTCTCCCTCGTACCCCCTTCAACCCCACTGCTCCTATCTTCCCTGTTCTCCCTCGTACCCCCTTCAACCCCACTGCTCCTATCCTCCCTGTTCTCCCTCATACCCCCTTCAACCCCACTGCTCCTATCCTCCCTGTTCTCCCTCATACCCCCTTCAACCCCACTGCTCCTATCCTCCCTGTTCTCCCTCGTACCCCCTTCATCCCCACTGCTCCTATCCTCCCTGTTCTCCCTCATACCCCCTTCAACCCCACTGCTCCTATCCTCCCTGTTCTCCCTCGTACCCCCTTCAACCCCACTGCTCCTATCCTCCCTGTTCTCCCTCATACCCCCTTCAACCCCACTGCTCCTATCCTCCCTGTTCTCCCTCGTACCCCCTTCAACCCCACTGCTCCTATCCTCCCTGTTCTCCCTCGTACCCCCTTCAACCCCACTGCTCCTATCCTCCCTGTTCTCCCTCGTACCCCCTTCAACCCCACTGCTCCTATCCTCCCTGTTCTCCCTCGTACCCCCTTCAACCCCACTGCTCCTATCCTCCCTGTTCTCCCTCATACCCCCTTCAACCCCACTGCTCCTATCCTCCCTGTTCTCCCTCGTACCCCCTTCAACCCCACTGCTCCTATCCTCCCTGTTCTCCCTCGTACCCCCTTCAGGCCCATACTCTTATCCCCAGTCATTGCACGCACGCACACACACACACAGGCGCGCACACACACACACACACACACTCCCCCTTTCTCACTCTCAGTAATTACCAATGTAATAGGAAGCAGCCTATTCTGTAATACATAATGCACTTACTGCTTTCTGGAGGAAATTGGACCCTATTCCCTATGTAGAGCACTACTGTTGAACAGGGCACATAGGGCTCTGGTCAAAAGTAGTGCACTACATAGGGAATATAATACCATTTAGGACACATTCCAAGGCACCTAGTAATTACATCACATTTTTTTGTTTAACTTTTAACTAGGCAAGTCAGTTAAGAACAAATTCTTTTTTACAATGACGGCCTACTGGGGAACAGTGGGTTAACTGCCTTGTTCAGAGGCAGAAGGACACATTTTTACCTTGTCAGCTCGGGAATTTGACCTTTCGTTTACTGGCCCAACGCTCTAACCACTAGGCTACATGCCACCCAATTTAATTTGTTAATTAGTCATTTAAAGGCTACACATAAAAAGTTGTCAGTTCCAAAATGAATCCTTAGTTTGACTGTTTCCCACACCTCCATTAATCCCCTACTGCTAGACAGAGTGGTTCTACAGGACACTGGAAACAGGACAAAAGGGGCAGTCAGACATCATTTTAACTTTAGACAGAGAAAAGGTAGGAAACATACAGAGGGTACGAGGCGACAGAGGACGAACAGCAGAGGGGCTAATGATCGTGGAATGGGGGGGAAAGGTCTCGTCTTCCGGGGTAGTAGCCGCGGCATTATAGCGGCGTGCCAGCGCCTGAGGCTTGACCTTCTTGGGTACCGGTCGATGCTGCGGAAGCGAAGTGGCCCGGGCCTTACTGAACCGCTCCCGGAGGTCCTGGTACTCTGCGGAGCAGGCGGAGAGGTCCGGGGCAGGCAGAGCTGATTTCAGGCAGTGAGTTTGGCAGGACAGGTTCCAGCCCACGATGGCACCAGTAGACCAGTCAATAGAGGGATTGTGTCGCTGGAGCCAAGAGAATCCCAATATCACGGGAACATGCGGAGACTCAACCATCAGGAATCGGATCGTCTCGCTTTGGTTCCTCGACACTCGTAGGTTGACAAGGGTGGTCTGGTGGGTGACCTGACCTATAGAGCGCCCGTCCAATGCTCTAAAACCCATGAGAATGGAGAGGGGTTTAGTGGGGATGCCCAGCTCGGACGCCAGGGTAACGCCCATGAGACTCACATCGGCCCCCGAGTCGATGAGTACCTGGAGAGACTTGGACTTGGTTGCCCCACAGCAGGGGTGGCATGGAGAGGGGGGTAAGTAAGTGGAGAAGAACAATTATCTTTAAGACCCACCAGAGTTCTCACTCCAACGATTGAGTTGGGTCTCTTGAAGGGACAGGCAGACACATCACTACCGACAGTACCGCAATATAGACAACTCTGGGTGTTCAATCGGCGTGCAAGATCGGCTGGAGGCAGCCTAACTCGGCAGTCTTCGGAGGCTCTTGGAGAAAATCGGGTAAGTTCGGATCCTATCGGGGATTTACGGAGTTCATCAGATGCAAGGTGGGATCCTTGAGTGAGCAATTGGGACTGCAATCAGACCTCTTCTCCCTCCTAGTTCTCGGGCTGCAAGCTAGTCCTTAAACCCCGCCGATAATCCGTGCAGGAACGTGTCGAACAGCGCTTCCGGATTCCAGGTACCCTCCACGGCCAGGGTGCGGAAATCCACACTGAGGGAGCCCTGCCGAAGCTGGAGTAACTTAATAATGTACACAATCTTCGAGCGGTCCGAGGGGAATGAAGAAGGCTGCAGCTCGAAAACGAGGGAGCACTGGGAGAGAATGGCCCGGCAGGTTCTGGAATCTCTATCGTAGTGCTCCGGGGGAGGTAAGTGGGGTTCCCGGGAAACCGGGGAGACGTTGCTGCTACCAGCCGGGTTAGAGAGGGGCTGGGAGGTTACCGTCATGGTAGGCTGCCTGGTAGGCAACCCACGAAATTGCTCCCGCAAAGCGTCCAATGCTAGGTGGTGATGTTCGCCCACATCCTGGACCCTTTCCATCAGACCATGAAGCATCTCCTCGTGTCTACCAATGAGGGTTCCTTGGGAGGAGATGGCATTGCGGAGCTGGTCCAAGTCTGCTGGGTCAATCATGGCAGCTTGTACTATCAGGAATCAAGGTAAGACCCAAGTGCAGACTGTGTGAAGTAACAATGTTTATTGTAACCACAGGAGCAAGCAAACGACCGGTCAAGGCAGGCAGGGGTCGATAATGCAGAGCAGAGGCAAAGGTACAGGAGGGCAGGCAGGCCCAGGGTCAGGGACAGGCAGTGGTCAGGCGAGCGGTAACAGGGTCAGGGACAGGCAGTGGTCAGGCCAGCGGTAACAGGGTCAGGGACAGGCAGTGGTCAGGCCAGCGGCAACAGGGTCAGGGACAGGCAGTGGTCAGGCCAGCGGTAACAGGGTCAGGACAGGCAGTGGTCAGGCGAGCGGTAACAGGGTCAGGGACAGGCAGTGGTCAGGCCAGCGGTAACAGGGTCAGGGACAGGCAGTGGTCAGGCGAGCGGTAACAGGGTCAGGGACAGGCAGTGGTCAGGCCAGCGGTAACAGGGTCAGGGACAGGCAGTGGTCAGGCCAGCGGTAACAGGGTCAGGACAGGCAGTGGTCAGGCCAGCGGTAACAGGGTCAGGGACAGGCAGTGGTCAGGCCAGCGGTAACAGGGTCAGGGACAGGCAGTGGTCAGGCCAGCGGTAACAGGGTCAGGGACAGGCAGTGGTCAGGCGAGCGGTAACAGGGTCAGGGACAGGCAGTGGTCAGGCCAGCGGTAACAGGGTCAGGGACAGGCAGTGGTCAGGCCAGCGGTAACAGGGTCAGGGACAGGCAGTGGTCAGGCCAGCGGTAACAGGGTCAGGGACAGGCAGTGGTCAGGCCAGCGGTAACAGGGTCAGGGACAGGCAGTGGTCAGGCCAGCGGTAACAGGGTCAGGACAGGCAGTGGTCAGGCCAGCGGCAACAGGGTCAGGACAGGCAGTGGTCAGGCCAGCGGTAACAGGGTCAGGACAGGCAGTGGTCAGGCCAGCGGTAACAGGGTCAGGACAGGCAGTGGTCAGGCCAGCGGTAACAGGGTCAGGACAGGCAGTGGTCAGGCCAGCGGTAACAGGGTCAGGGACAGGCAGTGGTCAGGCCAGCGGTAACAGGGTCAGGACAGGCAGTGGTCAGGCCAGCGGTAACAGGGTCAGGGACAGGCAGTGGTCAGGCCAGCGGTAACAGGGTCAGGACAGGCAGTGGTCAGGCCAGCGGTAACAGGGTCAGGGACAGGCAGTGGTCAGGCCAGCGGTAACAGGGTCAGGACAGGCAAAGGTCAAAAACCAGGAGGACGAGAAAAAGAGAGACTAGGGAAACAGGAGCTGAGACAAAAGGCTGGTGGGCTTAAACAAACAAGACAAACTGGCAACATACAGACAGAAAACACAGGTATAAATACACTGGAGATAATGGGGAAGATGGGCGACAACTGGAGGGGGTTGGAGACAAGCACAATGACAGGTGAAATAGATCAGGGAGTGACAAGGAGGATACTGGTTTAACACGCTGTATGAAACATTAATCACCTACTGCTAGACAGAGCAGAGGAGTGATTCTATAGGAGGATACTGGTTTAACACGCTGTATGAAACATGAATCACCTACTGCTAGACAGAGCAGAGGAGTGATTCTATAGGAGGATACTGGTTTAACACGCTGTATGAAACATTAATCACCTACTGCTAGACAGGGCAGAGGAGTGATTCTATAGGAGGATACTGGTTTAACACGCTGTATGAAACATTAATCACCTACTGCTAGACAGGGCAGAGGAGTGATTCTATAGGAGGATACTGGTTTAACACGCTGTATGAAACATTAATCACCTACTGCTAGACAGAGCAGAGGAGTGATTCTATAGGAGGATACTGGTTTAAAACGCTGTATGAAACATTAATCACCTACTGCTAGACAGAGCAGAGGAGTGATTCTATAGGAGGATACTGGTTTAACACGCTGTATGAAACATTAATCACCTACTGCTAGACAGAGCAGAGGAGTGATTCTATAGGAGGATACTGGTTTAAAACGCTGTATGAAACATTAATCACCTACTGCTAGACAGAGCAGAGGAGTGATTCTATAGGAGGATACTGGTTTAACACGCTGTATGAAACATTAATCACCTACTGCTAGACAGAGCAGAGGAGTGATTCTATAGGAGGATACTGGTTTAAAACGCTGTATGAAACATTAATCACCTACTGCTAAACAGAGCAGAGGAGTGATTCTATAGGAGGATACTGGTTTAACACGCTGTATGAAACATTAATTACCTACTGCTAGACAGAGCAGAGGAGTGATTCTATGGGAGGATACTGGTTTAAAACGCTGTATGAAACATTAATTACCTACTGCTAGACAGAGCAGAGGAGTGATTCTATAGGAGGATACTGGTTTAAAACGCTGTATGAAACATTAATCACCTACTGCTAAACAGAGCAGAGGAGTGATTCTATAGGAGCATACTGGTTTAAAACGCTGTATGAAACATTAATTACCTACTGCTAGACAGAGCAGAGGATTGATTCTATGGGAGCATACTGGTTTAAAACGCTGTATGAAACATTAATTACCTACTGCTAGACAGGGCAGAGGAGTGATTCTATGGGAGCATACTGGTTTAAAACGCTGTATGAAACATTAATTACCTACTGCTAGACAGGGCAGAGGAGTGATTCTATAGGAGGATACTGGTTTAACACGCTGTATGAAACATTAATTACCTACTGCTAGACAGAGCAGAGGAGTGATTCTATAGGAGGATACTGGTTTAACACGCTGTATGAAACATTAATCACCTACTGCTAGACAGAGCAGAGGAGTGATTCTAAAGGAGGATACTGGTTTAAAACGCTGTATGAAACATTAATTACCTACTGCTAGACAGGGCAGAGGAGTGATTCTATGGGAGCATACTGGTTTAAAACGCTGTATGAAAAACACAATCACACACAGATATGCATGTGTACGCGTGCACACACACACACACACACATCGGTGCACATGTGCACACACACACACCCTCAAACCGTTCCGCGGCTTACACATTACTTTTAATACACCCTGTAGTTGTAACAAGCCACAGCAGGTGTAATCAAGGACACACTCAAGTGGAGTCTCTCGCTCTGGAAAAGAAGTGGACGACAATATAAAACCAAGATGAATAACATAACCAGGAATAACACTATGTCCCAATGACACCCTATTCCCTAAATAGCGTACTCAGAGCCTGGTGAAAGTAGTGTACTAAATAGGGAATAGGGCTCTGGTGAAAGTAGTGTACTAGATAGGGAATAGGGCTCTGGTGAAAGTAGTGTACTAGATAGGGAATAGGGCTCTGGTGAAAGTAGTGTACTAGATAGGGAATGGGGCTCTGGTGAAAGTAGTGTACTAGATAGGGAATAGGGCTCTGGTGAAAGTAGTGTACTAGATAGGGAATAGGGCTTGGTGAAAGTAGTGTACTAGATAGGGAATAGGGCTTTGGTGAAAGTAGTGTACTAGATAGGGAATAGGGCTCTGGTGAAAGTAGTGTACTAGATAGGGAATAGGGCTCTGGTGAAAGTAGTGTACTAGATAGGGAATAGGGCTCTGGTGAAAGTAGTGTACTAGATAGGGAATGGGGCTCTGGTGAAAGTAGTGTACTAGATAGGGAATAGGGCTCTGGTGAAAGTAGTGTACTAGATAGGGAATAGGGCTTGGTGAAAGTAGTGTACTAGATAGGGAATAGGGCTTTGGTGAAAGTAGTGTACTAGATAGGGAATAGGGCTCTGGTGAAAGTAGTGTACTAGATAGGGAATAGGGCTTGGTGAAAGTAGTGTACTAGATAGGGAATAGGGCTTGGTGAAAGTAGTGTACTAGATAGGGAATAGGGCTTTGGTGAAAGTAGTGTACTAGATAGGGAATAGGGCTCTGGTGAAAGTAGTGTACTAGATAGGGAATAGGGTTTTGATGAAAGTAGTGTACTAGATAGGGAATAGGGCTTTGGTGAAAGTAGTTTACTAGATAGGGAATGGGGCTCTGGTGAAAGTAGTGTACTAGATAGGGAATAGGGCTCTGGTGAAAGTAGTGTACTAGATAGGGAATAGGGCTTTGGTGAAAGTAGTGTACTAGATAGGGAATAGGGCTTTGGTGAAAGTAGTGTACTAGATAGGGAATGGGGCTCTGGTGAAAGTAGTGTACTAGATAGGGAATAGGGCTCTGGTGAAAGTAGTGTACTAGATAGGGAATAGGGCTTTGGTGAAAGTAGTGTACTAGATAGGGAATGGGGCTCTGGTGAAAGTAGTGTACTAGATAGGGAATAGGGCTCTGGTGAAAGTAGTGTACTAGATAGGGAATAGGGCTTGGTGAAAGTAGTGTACTAGATAGGGAATAGGGCTTGGTGAAAGTAGTGTACTAGATAGGGAATAGGGCTCTGGTGAAAGTAGTGTACTAGATAGGGAATAGGGCTCTGGTGAAAGTAGTGTACTAGATAGGGAATGGGGCTCTGGTGAAAGTAGTGTACTAGATAGGGAATAGGGCTCTGGTGAAAGTAGTGTACTAGATAGGGAATAGGGCTCTGGTGAAAGTAGTGTACTAGATAGGGAATAGGGCTTTGGTGAAAGTAGTGTACTAGATAGGGAATAGGGCTCTGGTGAAAGTAGTGTACTAGATAGGGAATAGGGCTTTGGTGAAAGTAGTGTACTAGATAGGGAATGGGGCTCTGGTGAAAGTAGTGTACTAGATAGGGAATAGGGCTCTGGTGAAAGTAGTGTACTAGATAGGGAATAGGGCTTGGTGAAAGTAGTGTACTAGATAGGGAATAGGGCTCTGGTGAAAGTAGTGTACTAGATAGGGAATAGGGCTCTGGTGAAAGTAGTGTACTAGATAGGGAATGGGGCTCTGGTGAAAGTAGTGTACTAGATAGGGAATAGGGCTCTGGTGAAAGTAGTGTACTAGATAGGGAATGGGGCTCTGGTGAAAGTAGTGTACTAGATAGGGAATAGGGCTCTGGTGAAAGTAGTGTACTAGATAGGGAATAGGGTGCCATTCGGGACGTAAACAAAGTTAAATTGAGACTTGTCGTCCTGTTAGTTAGACTGAAGGTGTTTTGATTTCACAAGCTGAATGTTTCACGTGAGGGGCTCTCAATGACCTAACTATTCAGTTACTGGAGGATTACCGGAGGGACATATTCAATATATACACCTCTTACTCACTGGTCTTTATGAACAAACACACACACACACGCACACGCACACGCACACACACACACGCACACACACACACACGCGCACGCGCACGCACCTTCTTTCGTATTAGCATGCAGAGTGGTGTAGTTCATGTGTTCCATGTATGCTGAAGTCATAACAGGGCTGGTAAAGTTTCTGCTGTAAAATATCAGCCTATATCACAAGATCTGGTTTTTAAAATAATATTTATGTCTCTCACTCTTCTCTCCTGTGCAGCTTGATTCAGTTTCACATCCCAGAACTGTAACTACGCACCTCGTTGAACTGACCCAGGGCCTGGTGTACTGGTTGATTAGTGCTGTCAGGTGTTAGTGCTGGGCTGGAACAGAAAGGGTGTTCCCTAGCTCCAGGAATGGATCAAGACATTCTGTGCTCGATGTCAGTACACAGCTAGGTCCCAAATGGCACCCTATTCCCTATTATAGTGCACTACTTTTGCTGAGAGCCCTATGGACTAAGTCAAAAGTAGTGCACTATAAAGGGAATAGGCTGCCATTTCGAGTGCAACCCTATAAATGGCTCAGTTTTGCTTTTGCAACGCTAAGAACTAAGCACTGCAAACATCAACAGCTACAGAGAATAAACACTTGCAGTTCAACCCAACACCAGGAATCCTGGACGTAGCAGAGTCCCTCAAACTTATTTTGGATTTCAGCACCTCAGAAGTGTTTGCATTTGAGATTTTTAAAAGCATGTTAATCTCTGGTTTTAAGGGATATTTTTTTTTTTGGGGGGGGGGGGGTGAATGTGTGCTGATGAAGATATCAGCCCTACACTGGCTTCTCTCAGAGAGCAGTAAATGATGAGGCTTTATGTGGTGTCACAATAAAACACTTCCCCTTGCCAGACGGAATTCTAACACGCCTGGTCTGCATCCCAAATGGCACTGGTTGGAATAAAGGCAATACCTGTTGAAAGGTTTTATACTGCTGGGAGCAATATGTGGGTGGAAATATGAGGTGGTAGGGGATAAAGAGAGAGAGAGCGAGAAAGAGAGAGGGAGGGAGGGAGGGATAGAGAGAGAGAGAGAGAGAGAGAGAGAGGGAGAGAGAGAGAGAGAAGGGGAGAGAGAGAGAGAGAGAAGGGGAGAGAGAGAGAGAGAGAGAGAGAGAGAGAGAAGGGGAGAGAGAGAGAGAGAAGGGGAGAGAGAGAGAGAGAGAAGGGGAGAGAGAGAGAGAGCGAAGGGGAGAGAAAGAGAGAGAGAGAGAGAGACGTTTAAAGGGAGGGAGTGGAGAGGGAAGAAAGGAAGAGAAAATAAAGGAGGGAAGGAGTTGTTTTGGTTATTTCGGTGTCAAGGCAGTAATGGGATTTTCAGGTAACTACATACGAGAGACCAGAGCAGACGAGCACCTATTTCACATGATGAGATTGCACATAGCATCCCTGGGGCGCTTCTTTTCCCTCTCGTTTGATTTAGGCTTTGATAGAAAAATGGTGTGCTGGTTTCCCTGGTGAGGAGAGTTAAGTGGTTGATTAGATAGAGGTACTGGGAGGAATAGAGAGGTATTAGAGAGGCACCCTATTCCCTATATAGTACACTACTTTTGACCACCGCCCTCATAGAGCCCTGGTCAGAAGTAGTGCACTATGTAGGGAATAAGGTGCCATTTGGGACACACTTCCGGCTCAGGGAATAGGGGCCTCTATCTGGAAAATCATGATTCATGTATCACTCCTTTGTTTGTGTGTGTGTGTGTGTGTGTGTGTGTGTGTGTGTGTGTGTGTGTGTGTGTGTGTGTGTGTGTGTGTGTGTGTGTGTGTGTGTGTGTGTGTGCGTGCGTGTGTGTGTGTGTGTGTGTGTGTGTGTGTGTGTGTGTGTGTGTGTGTGTGTGTGTGTGTGTGTGTGTGTGTGTGTGTGTGTGTGTGTGTGTGTATGTGAGTAAGCAAAGACCCATTTCCATGCGAAGTAAGTGATTTATCAATCTGCGTTTCTAGATGGAAAGCGATTGTGACGATGCCTGTCTGTCTGGACTCATAAATACAGATTCCCTAAACTAATATGACAAGCCTTTTGTATTCTCAATACTGACAGCAATCTTTCTCTCTCTCTCTCTCTCTCTCTCTCTCTCTCTCGCTCTCTCTCCCCCTTCCTCTCTCAACATGTGTCTCCCTTGTCGACCTATTTGTTTATATGAAACACACTAACAACAGCACCCAACAATACAATTTAAATACCATATCAAATCACATTCCATGCAGAGCTTTGTATTCATTCCTGCTGAATATTATATTCTACTCCATAACAGGTTTCCCTCTCCCTCTCCCTCTCCCTCTCCCTCTCCCTCTCCCTCTCCCTCTGTGGTCTAAGAACAGATTAGAGAGAGTGATAGAGAGAGAGAAGGGAATAAAGAAAGAAAGACAGAGAGAGAGTGAAAAAGAGAGAAAGAGAGAGAGCGAGAGTTCACAAAATGGGAAAAAAATTGAGACTGCATGCAGAATTCTGCAAACATATCCTCTGTACAACGTAGAACACCAAATAATGAATGTAGAGCAGAATTAGGCCGATACCCACTAATTATCAAAATCCAGAAAAGAGCTGTTAAATTCTTCAACCACCTAAAAGGAAGCAAATCCCACACCTTCCATAACAAAGCCATCCCCTACAGAGAGACGAACCTGGAGAAGAGTCCCTTAAGCAAGCAGGTCCTGGGGCTCTGTTCACAAACACACCCCACAGAGCCCCAGGACAGCAACACAATTAGACCCAACCAAATCATGAGAGAACAAAAAGATAATTACTTGACACATTGGAAAGAGTTGACCAAAAAACCGAGCAAACTAGAATGCTATTTGGCCCTAAACAGAGAGTACACAGTGGCAGAATACCTGACCACTGTGACTGACCCAAACTTAAGGTAAGCTTTGACTATGTACAGACTCAGTGAGCATAGCCTTGCTATTGAGAAAGGCCGCCGTAGGCAGACCTGGCTCTCAAGAGAAGACAGGCTATGTGCTCACTGCCCACAAAATGAGGTGGAAACTGAGCTGCACTTCCTAACCTCCTGCCAAATGTATGACCATATTGGAGACACATATATTCCTCAGATTACAAATATCCACAAAGAATTCGAAAACAAATCCATCTACTGGGTGAAATACCTCAGTGTGCCATCACACCAGCAAGATGTGTGACCTGTTGTCACAAGAAAAGGGAAACCAGTGAAGAACAAACACCATTGTAAATACAACCCATATTTCTGTTGATTTATTTTCCCTTTTGTACTTTAACCATTTGTACATCGTTACGTCACTGTATATATACATAACATGACATTTGTAATGTCTTTATTCTTTTGGAACTACTGTATGTGTAATGTTCACTATTCGTTTTTATTGTTTATTTCACTTTTGTATATGATCTACCTCATTTGCTTTGGCAATGTTAACCTGTGTTTCCCATGCCAATAAATCCCATAAATTGAATTGAGAGAGATAGACCGAGACAGACAGTGAGTGAGAGAGAGAGAGAAGGGGGGGGTTAGATAGAGAGAGGGAGGGGGGGGGGGGGTCAGCGAGAGAGAGAGAGAGACAGGGGGGTCAGAGAGAGACAGAGAGAGAGAGACAGAGAGAGAAAGAGAGACAGAGAGAGAGAGACAGAGAGAGAAAGAGAGACAGAGAGAGAAAGAGAGACAGAGAGACAGAGAGACAGAGAGAGAGACACAGAGAGACAGAGAGAGAAAGAGAGACAGAGAGACAGAGAGAAAGAGAGACAGAGAGACAGAGAGACAGAGAGACAGAGAGAGAGAGAGAGAGAGAGAGAGAGAGAGAGAGAGAGACATAGAGACAGAGAGACAGAGAGACAGAGAGACAGAGAGAGACAGAGAGACAGAGACAGAGAGACAGAGAGACAGAGAGACAGAGAGAGACAGACAGAGAGACAGAGAGAGACAGACAGAGAGACAGAGAGACAGAGAGACAGAGACAGGGACCTAATAAAATTGTATCAAGGAAGGTAAGAGAAAGGATCTTTAGTGTCTAATGTTGCTGAACTCTGATGGTTACATTGGCCCTGTTACATCTCTCTCACACACACACACACACACACACACACACACACACACACACACACACACACACACACACACACACACACACACACACACACACACACACACACACACACACACACACACACACACACACACACACACAGCAACTCTAGATCAGTGGTACAACGGTAGATTGACACACACCAGGGGATAAATTAAACCAGGAGAAAGACAACAGGGGCTTTTCCCCTTCTCTTCTCCTGCCTTCTTAAATCCAAGGGGAGGATATTAAAATCTCTCTCCCTCCTTTCCTCCATTGTCAATTAAGAGCTGCAACAAAGGATGGAGTTAAAATCTTATGAACCCTAACCTTAACCTCTGCTGCTAACCCTAACCTTAACCTCTACTGCTAACCCTAACCTTAACCTCTGCTGCTAACCCTAACCTTAACCTCTGCTGCTAACCCTAACCCTAACCTCTGCTGCTGACCCTAACTCTAACACTAACCTCTGCTGCTGACCCTAACTCTAACCTCTGCTGCTGACCCTAACTCTAACACTAACCTCTGCTGCTGACCCTAACACTAACACTAACCTCTGCTGCTGACCCTAACACTAACCTCTGCTGCTGACCCTAACTCTAACCTCTGCTGCTGACCCTAACTCTAACCTCTGCTGCTAACCCTAACTCTAACCTCCGCTGCTAACCCTAACTCTAACCTTAACCAGGGTGTAGGGACATATCTCTTTCTCCGGTCTGAGAGAGAGAGGGAACTTAATAGCCATGGAAATTCAACTGAAGCAATGAACTTAGTTCCTTATCTCCTTCTCTCGTTCCCTTGTTCCCACTCTCCCCCTATATCTCTCCTCTCCCTCTCTCTGACTCAGTCCTCGCTGTCCCCATTTCTCTGTCCCTCCCTCCATCCCTCCCTCTATCAGTGTCAGGAAACACACTCCTCTCCAGTGCTCAGAGCTGAATCCTCCGAGGATCATGTAAATTATAGTGCAGGTCGATGGAACCAATGGTCTGTTTGCATGTGATTTATACCACTGCTGGATTTAATTATAGAAGTCTTTTATTTGCTCTGTAAAGCACTGACCACAAACCTGTTAGAAAGCCTGATACTAATGGGATAAATCTCACATGAATGGGTTGCAGCAGCAGACACAATGAGTTCTCTCTGTTCTCTGGCTGTTTTCTCCCTCTCATTTCTCTGTTTCTCTTTTTCTTTCATATCCTTCTATTTCAAGATCTCTCTTCTTTTTCTCTCCATTTCTCCCCTTTCTTTCTCTCTGCCTCCCTCCTTTCTCCCTCCGTTCCTAACTTGCCACTATAGGGGGTGCTGTTTCGCATTAGCATAATTTGCTCTCCAGATTAAACTGCCTAGTACTCAATTCTTGCTCGTACAATATGCATATTATTGTTATTATTGGATAGAAAACACTCTCTAGTTTCTATAGCCGTTTGAATTATGTCTCTGAGTGGTACAGAACTCATTCTACAGCACTTTTCCTCCCAGTGAGTGAGATTTCAGAAATCTTGGCCTCTGGTTCCAGGTCAGTTTTAAAGTCCCTGTAAATCCTATGAGGATACAAACACTGCCCACGCCTTCCTCTAGATGTCAGTAAGTGGTGACAATTTGAATGGAGTCGATTGCGCAATCAGTGCCTGTATAAAACGGCAAAGACCGGATGTACCGTCCTTTTGCTCCCTGCGCCTGACGCACGATGGACGTTGGACCTCCTCTCTTTCCAAGCTTTGGTTTAGCCACTTATATATCGCCGGTCATGTTTTTACTCGTTATAGGTGTTAAAAACATCATAAGGTAGTTAATTTAAACCGTTTTATAGCAATTTATATCCGTTTAGTGCGATTTTGAGGCATTTCTTTGTGGTGCACTTTGAAGCGATGGGCACGTTTCCAGTACCGGTCGAACGTTAGTGGGCATTTCGACGGACAAGAGGACATCTTTCGACCAAAAGACGATTAGACCCAAGAAAGGATACATTGCCCAAGATTCTGATGGAAGATCACCTCATAGTAAGAAATATTTAATATGATAAATCGTTGTTCTGTCGAAAAATTTTAAACGCATATTCCGCCATTTTGTTTGGTATAGCTTCGCTTGGCGAACCCTGTATTGCACAGTAAGGATAATTTTAGAAATGTAATTCAGCGATTGCATTAAGAACTAATTTGTCTTTCGATTCCTGTCAACCCTGTATTTTTTAGTCAAGTATATGATTAGCTATTGATTAAACTAGATCACTCTGAAAGATGGCGCCCGAAATTTTCAGGCTTGTTTTGCTACTATTTTCATTGTATAACCACGTTTTTTTATCGCTAAATATGCACATTTTCGAACAAACTCTATATGTATGTTGTAATATGATGTTACAGGAGTGTCATCGGAAGAATTCTGAGAAGGTTAGTGAAAAAATTAATATATTTTGGTGTTGATAACGTTATCGCTCCCTTTGCCTTCAATTCATGCTGGGGTAACGTTTGCACATGTGGTATGCTAATATAACGATTTATTGTGTTTTCGCTGTAAAACGCTTAGAAAATCTGAAATATTGTCTGAATTCACAAGATCTGTGTCTTTCCATTGCTATGCTTTGTCTATTTTTATGAAATGTTTTATGATGAGTAAATTGGTAATACACGTTGCTCTCTATAGTAATTCTAGTCGAGTTGTGATGGTGGGTGCAATTGTAAACTATGATTTATACCTGAAATATGCACATTTTTCTAACAAAACCTATCCTATACAATAAATATGTTATCAGACTGTCATCTGATGAGGTTTTTTCTTGGTTAGTGGCTATCAATATCTTTATTTGGCCGAATTGGTGATAGCTACTGGTGGAGAGAAAAAATGGTGGACAAAGAAAAATGGTGTCTTTTGCTAACGTGGTTAGCTAATAGATTTACATATTTTGTCTTCCCTGTAAAACATTTAAAAAATCTGAAATGGTGGCTTTATTCACAAGATCTGTATCTTTCATTTGGTGTCTTGGACTTGTGATTTAATGATATTTAGATGCTACTATTTAATTGTGACGCTATGCTAGCGATGCTAATCAGTGTGGGGGGGTGGGGGGTGATCCCGGATACGGGGTTGAGGTTCGGATAAATCTCACATGAATGGGTTGCAGCAGCAGACACAATGAGTTCTCTCTGTTCTCTGGCTGTTTTCTCCCTCCCATTTCTCTGTTTCTCTTTTTCTTTCATATCCTTCTATTTCAAGATCTCTCTTCTTTTTCTCTCCATTTCTCCCCTTTCTTTCTCTCTGCCTCCCTCCTTTCTCCCTCCGTTCCTAATGTTCTGACTGACTGACTCCTTAGTCCTTGTGTAGAGAGCAGCACACCATATATTACAGAGGATTGGACATTTAAATTAAAGCTACAATCTGGGATTTATGTCTTTCAGCCCAACACCAGTCACCCCCCCCCCCCCCCCTCCCCCTCCACTTAGCCTGAGTCCTTGTCTAAAGATCACCTCTGCAGACATCATAGGGAATTGGACCTATATTAAAGCTACAATCTGTGATCTGGGTTCAAATCAATGGTCTTTGCAGTTCTTGATGTGTACTTGGATGATCTGAATCCCAGTCTGGCCCTTTCAGGTTGTCTATTTATCGGATGGTCGTGACATCATTATATCAAGGCAGTTAAAGTAACGCTAGTGGATCATAATTAGCCTTTATGACATCATAAATGAGAGAAGGGGAGAAGGGAGAGAAGGGGAGAAGGGAGAGAAGGGGAGAAGGGAGAGAAGGGGAGAAGGGAGAGAATGGAGAGAAGGGGAGAAGGGAGAGAAGGGAGAGAAGGGGAGAAGGGAGAGAAGGGGAGAAGGGAGAGAAGGGGAGAAGGGAGAGAAGGGAGAGAAGGGAGAGAAGGGGAGAAGGGAGAGAAGGGACAGAAGGGAGAGAAGGGGAGAAGGGGAGAAGGGGAGAAGGGAGAGAAGGGGAGAAGGGAGAGAAGGGAGAGAAGGGGAGAAGGGAGAGAAGGGGAGAGAAGGGGAGAAGGGCGAGAAGGGAGAGAAGGGGAGAAGAGAGAAAAGGGGGAGAAGGGGAGAAGGGAGAGAAGGGAGAGAAGGAGAGAAGGGGAGAGAAGGGGAGAGAAGGGGAGAGAAGGGGAGAAGGGATAGGAGGGGAGAATGGAGAGAAGGGGAGAAGGGAGAGAAGGGGAGAGAAGAGAGAGAAGGGGAGAAGGGAGAGAAGGGGAGAGAAGGGGAGAAGGGAGAGAAGGGAGAGAAGGGAGAGAAGGGGAGAAGGGAGAGGAGGGGAGAAGGGAGAGAAGGGGAGAAGGGAGAGAAGGGGAGAGAAGGGAGAGAAGGGGAGAAGGGAGAGAAGGGAGAGAAGGGGAGAAGGGAGAGAAGGGAGAGAAGGGGAGAAGGGAGAGAAGGGGAGAAGGGGAGAAGGGAGAGAAGGGGAGAAGGGAGAGAAGGGAGAGAAGGGGAGAAGGGAGAGAAGGGGAGAAGGGGAGAAGGGAGAGAAGGGGAGAAGGGAGAGAAGGGGAGAAGGGAGAGGAGGAGAGAAGGGAGAGAAGGGGAGAAGGGAGAGAAGGGAGAGAAGGGGAGAAGGGAGAGAAGGGGAGAGAAGGGAGAGAAGGAGAGAAGGGAGAGAAGGGAGAGAAGGGGAGAAGGGAGAGAAGGGGAGAAGGGAGAGAAGGGAGAGAAGGGGAGAAGGGAGAGAAGGGGAGAAGGGAGAAAAGGGGAGAAGGGAGAAAAGGGGAGAAGGGGAGAAGGGAGAGAAGGGAGAGAAGGGGAGAAGGGAGAGAAGGGAGAGAAGGGGAGAAGGGAGAGAAGGGGAGAGAAAGGAGAGAAGGGAGAGAAGGGGAGAAGGGGAGAAGGGAGAGAAGGGGAGAAGGGAGAGAAGGGGAGAAGGGAGAGAAGGGGAGAAGGGAGAGGAGGAGAGAAGGGAGAGAAGGGGAGAAGGGAGAGAAGGGAGGGAATGGAGAGAAGGGGAGAAGGGAGAGAAGGGGAGAGAAGGGAGAGAAGGGGAGAAGGGAGAGAAGGGGAGAAGGGATAGAAGGGAGAGAAGGGGAGAAGGGAGAGAAGGGGAGAAGGGAGAAAAGGGGAGAAGGGAGAAAAGGGGAGAAGGGGAGAAGGGAGAGAAGGGGAGAAGGGAGAGAAGGGAGAGAAGGGAAGAAGGGAGAGAACGGGAGAAGGGAGAGAAGGGAGAGAAGGGAGAGAAGGGGAGAAGGGAGAGAAGGGGAGAAGGGAGAAAAGGGGAGAAGGGGAGAAGGGAGAGAAGGGAGAGAAGGGGAGAAGGGAGAGAAGGGAGAGAAGGGGAGAAGGGGAGAAGGGAGAGAAGGGGAGAAGGGAAAGAAGGGGAGAAGGGAGAGAAGGGAGACCAGGGGAAAGTCAAGGGCACCAACCAACCACTTGTCCTACTCCCTGAGTGAAATGTCAAGCTAAGTTTGTACAGGATTGATGAGATGAGGTGGGAAAGTAAAGTGGAGAAACTAACCAGACAAACAAGTCAGTGGCTAATTAAATGTGTCCTACATGTGTCAATATAATATCAACCACTAATATACAGAACAATTCAACTATAGCTTTATATTACCAGCCTAGTTAATGTTGAGGAGCTGGTATTACCAGACTAGTTCATGTTGAGGAGCTGGTATTACCAGACTAGTTCATGTTGAGGAGGTGGTATTACCAGACTAGTTAATGTTGAGGAGGTGGTATTACCAGACTAGTTAATGTTGAGGAGCTGGTATTACCAGACTAGTTAATGTTGAGGAGCTGGTATTACCAGACTAGTTAATGTTGAGGAAGTGGTGTTACCAGACTAGTTAATGTTGAGGAGGTGGTATTACCAGACTAGTTAATGTTGAGGAGCTGGTATTTCCAGACTAGTTAATGTTGAGGAGGTGGTATTACCAGACTAGTCCATGTTGAGGAGCTGGTATTACCAGACTAGTTAATGTTGAGGAAGTGGTGTTACCAGACTAGTTAAGGTTGAGGAGGTGGTATTACCAGACTAGTTAATGTTGAGGAGGTGGTATTACCAGACTAGTTCATGTTGAGGAGCTGGTATTACCAGACTAGTTAATGTTGAGGAGCTGGTATTACCAGACTAGTTAATGTTGAGGAGCTGGTATTACCAGACTAGTTAATGTTGAGGAGCTGGTATTACCAGACTAGTTAATGTTGAGGAGCTGGTATTACCAGACTAGTTAATGTTGAGGAGGTGGTATTACCAGACTTGTTAATGTTGAGGAGCTGGTATTACCAGACTAGTTCATCTTGAGGAGGTGGTATGACCAGACTAGTTAATGTTGAGGAGCTGGTGTTACCAGACTAGTTAAGGTTGAGGAGGTGGTATTACCAGACTAGTTAATGTTGAGGAGCTGGTATTACCAGACTAGTTAATGTTGAGGAACTGGTATTACCAGACTAGTTAATGTTGAGGAGCTGGTATTACCAGACTAGTTAATGTTGAGGAGGTGGTATTACCAGACTTGTTAATGTTGAGGAGCTGGTATTACCAGACTAGTTCATCTTGAGGAGGTGGTATGACCAGACTAGTTAATGTTGAGGAGCTGGTGTTACCAGACTAGTTAATGTTGAGGAGCTGGTATTAACAGACTAGTCCATGATGAGGAGCTGGTATTACCAGACTAGTTCATGTTGAGGAGGTGGTATGACCAGACTAGTTAATGTTGAGGAGCTGGTATTACCAGACTAGTCCATGTTGAGGAGCTGGTATTACCAGACTAGTCCATGTTGAGGAGCTGGTATTCCCAGACTAGTTAATGTTGAGGAGGTGGTATTACCAGACTAGTTAATGTTGAGGAGCTGGTATTAACAGACTAGTTAATGATGAGGAGCTGGTATTACCAGACTAGTTAATGTTGAGGAGCTGGTGTTACCAGACTAGTTAATGTTGAGGAGCTGGTATTACCAGACTAGTTCATGTTGAGGAGCTGGTGTTACCAGACTAGTTCATCTTGAGGAGGTGGTATTACCAGACTAGTTCATGTTGAGGAGCTGGTGTTACCAGACTAGTTAATGTTGAGGAGCTGGTATTACCAGACTAGTTAATGTTGAGGAGCTGGTATTACCAGACTAGTTAATGTTGAGGAGCTGGTATTACCAGACTAGTTCATGTTGAGGAGCTGGTGTTACCAGACTAGTTAATGTTGAGGAGCTGGTATTACCAGACTCGTTAATGTTGAGGAGCTGGTATTACCAGACTAGTTCATGTTGAGGAGCTGGTGTTACCAGACTAGTTAATGTTGAGGAGCTGGTGTTACCAGACTAGTTAATGTTGAGGAAGTGGTGTTACCAGACTAGTTAATGTTGAGGAGCTGGTATTACCAGACTAGTTCATGTTGAGGAGCTGGTATTACCAGACTAGTTAATGTTGAGGAGCTGGTATTACCAGACTAGTTAATGTTGAGGAGCTGGTGTTACCAGACTAGTTAATGTTGAGGAGCTGGTATTACCAGACTAGTTAATGTTGAGGAGCTGGTATTACCAGACTAGTTAATGTTGAGGAGGTGGTATTACCAGACTAGTTCATGTTGAGGAGCTGGTATTACCAGAATAGTTAATGTTGAGGAGCTGGTGTTACCAGACTAGTTAATGTTGAGGAGCTGGTATTACCAGACTAGTTAATGTTGAGGAGCTGGTATTACCAGACTAGTTCATGTTGAGGAGCTGGTGTTACCAGACTAGTTAATGTTGAGGAGCTGGTATTACCAGACTAGTCCATGTTGAGGATCTGGTAACTCATTACCAGATCTAGAATCCCCAAATTATATATAGTTTTCACATATTAAAATGGATCCTTACACAGCCCGGTGCATCCCAAATGGAACCCTATCGCCTATATAGTGCCCTAACTTTGAATAGAGCCCAATGGGCACAAAAGTAGTGCACTACATAGGGAAGAGGGTGCTATTTGAGATTGAGCGCTGGGTTTTCATCAGCATGATTCCAGTTAACCTCTCTACACCCAGCGTTTTGAGAGTCATATTCACAGCAATATAAAGCTTAGTTAATAGCTGCCCCCCGCCAGCTTCCTGTCTCATTAGTTCATTCAGATCCCCCTTAGGTTTCACTGAAGACGCAGCTATTCTTCCTGGGCTCCAGATAAAATCACAGGACGTGTAACAGAACACTGATACACGGACAGACAAGAACAGGACATGTAACAGAACACTGATACACGGACAGACAAGAACAGGACATGTAACAGAACACTGATACACGGACAGACAAGAACAGGACATGTAACAGAACACTGATACACGGACAGACAAGAACAGGACGTGTAACAGAACACTGATACACGGACAGACAAGAACAGGACATGTAACAGAACACTGATACACGGACAGACAAGAACAGGACGTGTAACAGAACACTGATACACGGACAGACGAGAACAGGACATGTAACAGAACACTGATACACGGACAGACAAGAACAGGACGTGTAACAGAACACTGATACACGGACAGACAAGAACAGGACGTGTAACAGAACACTGATACACGGACAGACGAGAACAGGACATGTAACAGAACACTGATACACGGACAGACAAGAACAGGACGTGTAACAGAACACTGATACACGGACAGACAAGAACAGGACATGTAACAGAACACTGATACACGGACAGACAAGAACAGGACGTGTAACAGAACACTGATACACGGACAGACAAGAACAGGACGTGTAACAGAACACTGATACACGGACAGACAAGAACAGGACGTGTAACAGAACACTGATACACGGACAGACAAGAACAGGACGTGTAACAGAACACTGATACACGGACAGACAAGAACAGGACGTGTAACAGAACACTGATACACGGACAGACAAGAACAGGACATGTAACAGAACACTGATACACGGACAGACAAGAACAGGACATGTAACAGAACACTGATACACGGACAGACAAGAACAGGACGTGTAACAGAACACTGATACACGGACAGACAAGAACAGGACGTGTAACAGAACACTGATACACGGACAGACAAGAACAGGACGTGTAACAGAACACTGATACACGGACAGACAAGAACAGGACATGTAACAGAACACTGATACACGGACAAACAAGAACAGGACGTGTAACAGAACACTGATACACGGACAGACAAGAACAGGACATGTAACAGAACACTGATACACGGACAAACAAGAACAGGACGTGTAACAGAACACTGATACACGGACAGACAAGAACAGGACATGTAACAGAACACTGATACACGGACAGACAAGAACAGGCACATTAAGAACTGAAGAACAAGGTGTTATGTTGAGGGTGATAGTGTGTCTGTGTGTGTTATGCTGAGTGGGATAGTGTGTGTGTGTTATGCTGAGTGTGATAGTGTGTCTGTGTGTGTTGAGTGTGATAGTGTGTCTGTGTGTGTTATGTTGAGTGTGATAGTGTGTCTGTGTGTGTTATGTTGAGTGTGATAGTGTGTCTGTGTGTGTTGAGTGTGATAGTGTGTCTGTGTGTGTTATGTTGAGGGTGATAGTGTGTCTGTGTGTGTTATGCTGAGTGTGATAGTGTGTCTGTGTGTGTTGAGTGTGATAGTGTGTCTGTGTGTGTTATGTTGAGTGTGATAGTGTGTCTGTGTGTGTTGAGTGTGATAGTGTGTCTGTGTGTGTTATGTTGAGTGTGATAGTGTGTCTGTGTGTGTTATGTTGAGTGTGATAGTGTGTCTGTGTGTGTTATGTTGAGTGTGAAAGTGTGTCTGTGTGTGTTATGTTGAGTGTGATAGTGTGTCTGTGTGTGTTATGTTGAGGGTGATAGTGTGTCTGTGTGTGTTATGCTGAGTGTGATAGTGTGTCTGTGTGTGTTATGTTGAGTGTGATAGTGTGTCTGTGTGTGTTGAGTGTGATAGTGTGTCTGTGTGTGTTATGCTGAGTGTGATAGTGTGTCTGTGTGTGTTGAGTGTGATAGTGTGTCTGTGTGTGTTATGCTGAGTGTGATAGTGTGTCTGTGTGTGTTATGTTGAGTGTGATAGTGTGTCTGTGTGTGTTGAGTGTGATAGTGTGTCTGTGTGTGTTATGCTGAGTGTGATAGTGTGTCTGTGTGTGTTGAGTGTGATAGTGTGTCTGTGTGTGTTATGCTGAGTGTGATAGTGTGTCTGTGTGTGTTATGCTGAGTGTGATAGTGTGTCTGTGTGTGTTTTGTTGAGTGTGATAGTGTGTCTGTGTGTGTTATGCTGAGTGTGATAGTGTGTCTGTGTGTGTTATGCTGAGTGTGATAGTGTGTCTGTGTGTGTTATGTTGAGTGTGATAATGTGTCTGTGTGTGTTATGCTGAGTGTGATAGTGTGTCTGTGTGTAAGTGTGTGTTTGTAATTTTACAGACCCTATTGTGCCATGAGATGTTGTTTTAACCGATTTGTAAAGGTAATTGTGCTGTTGAGTAATAGGAGATGGAAGGGAGATCCATGCGATCATGGCTCTATATAACACTGTGTGTTGCCCTGAATTCCTTTTGGACTTGGGGACTGTGAAGAGACCCCCGGTGGCATGTCTTGTGGTGTATGTATGGGTGTCTGAAGAGACCCCCGGTGGCATGCCTTGTGGTGTATGTATGGGTGTCTGAAGAGACCCCCGGTGGCATGTCTTGTGGTGTATGTATGGGTGTCTGAAGAGACCCCCGGTGGCATGTCTTGTGGTGTATGTATGGGTGTCTGAAGAGACCCCCGGTGGCATGTCTTGTGGTGTATGTATGGGTGTCTGAAGAGACCCCCGGTGGCATGTCTTGTGGTGTATGTATGGGTGTCTGAAGAGACCCCCGGTGGCATGTCTTGTGGTGTATGTATGGGTGTCTGAAGAGACCCCCGGTGGCATGTCTTGTGGTGTATGTATGGGTGTCTGAAGAGACCCCCGGTGGCATGTCTTGTGGTGTATGTATGGGTGTCTGAGCTGAATGTTACCTGAATTTGCAGATAATCTGTAATTTTTATGACTGTAATATTTCTCATAAATACTAGGAGAGAAGCAGTTCATCTCTCGTCAACCCTCAACCAGGAAGTACTGGCCTGCTAGTTCTGTGTGTAGTTAAGGGCAAGGTGTGCTGCTCTGTTTTGAGTCAGTTGCAGCTTTGCTCGGTCTTTCTTGGCTGCACTTGACCATATTACCAGACAGTAATCAAGATTGTACAAGACCAGAGACTGAACAACTAGTACAGTTGATTTCTGTGTCAACAACTCAGAATATATTTGTTATAACAGACGTACCTCTCCCCGTTTCACAACAACTTCATCAATATGACTTGACCATGAGAATTGACCATCCAATGTTCTACCTAGTAGTTTATCTTCCTCAACTTGCTGAGTGATGACCCCCGTTCTAACTCCTGTTTAGGTTCAGTTCATAGACAATGTTTTGAACCAAATAATGCTTTTAGTTGTAGATGTGTTTAAAACTTCTTTGGGGTAGGGGGCAGTATTTTTACGTCCGGATGAAAAGCGTGCCCAGAGTAAACTGCCTGCTACTCAGGCCCAGTTGTTAATATATGCATATTATTAGTAGGTTTGGACAGAAAACACTCTACAGTTTCTAAAACTGTTTGAATGATGTCTGTGAGTATAACAGAACTCATATGGCAGGCAAAAACCTGAGAAAGAATCCAACCAGGAAGTGGGAAATCTGAGGTTTGTAGGTTTTCAACTCTTTGCTTATCCAAGATACAGTGGAAATGGGGTCATGTTGCACTTCCTAAGGCATCCACTAGATGTCAACAGTCTTTAGAATCTTTTTTTGATGCTTCTACTGTGAAGTGGAGGTGAATAAGAGATGATTGAGTAAGGTCTCTCCCAGAGTGCCATGAGCTGACCATGCGCTGACCATGCGCGTTCATGTGAGAGTTAGCTGCGTTCCATCGCATTTCTGAAGACAAAGGAATTCTCCGGTTGGAACATTATTGAGGATTTATGTTAAAAACATCCTAAAGATTGATTCTATACATCGTTTGACATGTTTCTACGGACTGTAACGGAACTTTTTGGACTTTTCGTCCGTACTTTCCGCTGGACTTGAACGCGCGTCGTGAGTTTAGATTGTGTACTGAACGCGCGAACAACAAGGAGGAATTTGGACATAAATGATGGACATTATCGAACAAAACAAACATTTATTGTTGAACTGGGATTCCTGGGAGTGCATTCTGATGAAGATCATCAAAGGTAAGTGAATATTTATAACGCTATTTCTGACTTCTGTTGACTCCAACATGGCGGATATCTCTTTGTTTTTTTTTTTAAATCTGTCTTTTTTAAATCTGACACCGGTTGCATTAAGGAGAAGTGGATCTAAAATTCCATGTATAAAACTTGTATTTTCATCAACATTTATGATGACTATTTCTGTAAATTGATGTGGCTCTCTGCAAAATCACCGGATGTTTTGGAACTACTGAACATAACGCGCCAATGTAAACTCAGATTTTTGGATATAAATATGAACTTTACCAAACAAAACATACATGTATTGTGTAACATGAAGTCCTATGAGTGTCATCTGATGAAGATCATCAAAGGTTAGTGATTCATTTTATCTATATTTCAGCTTTTTGTGACTCCTCTCTTTGGCTGGAAAAATGGCTGTGTTTTTCTGTGACTTGGCTCTGACCTAATATAATCATTTGATTAGCTTTCGTCGTAAAGCCTTTTTGAAATCTGACACGGTGGCTGGATTTACAACAAGTGTATCTTTAAAATGGTGTAAAATGCATGTATGCTTGAGGAATTTTAATTATGAGATTTCTGTTGTTTTGAATTTGGCGCCCTGCAGTTTCACTGGCTGTTGACGAGGGGAGACGCTACCGTCCCACGTACCCTAGAGAGGTTTAAAGACCTGTTTATTATGTAATCAGCCAT
>NW_024058327.1:0-12500 GCF_016432855.1 Salvelinus namaycush | reverse complement strand
ATATAGTAGTATCTCCACCTAGTATAATCCCCTCTGCATCGTATATAGTATATAGTAGTATATCCACCTAGTAGAATCCCCTCTGCATCGTATATAGTATACAGTAGTATCTCCACCTAGTAGAATCCCCTCTGCATCGTATATAGTATATACACTGCTCAAAAAAATAAAGGGAACACTTAAACAACACAATGTAACTCCAAGTCAATCACACTTCTGTGAAATCAAACTGTCCACTTAGGAAGCAACACTGATTGACAGTGTGTGTGTCTGCTCAAACGGTCAGAAACAGACTCCATGAGGGTGGTATGAGGGCCCGACGTCCACAGGTGGGGGTTGTGCTTACAGCCCAACACCGTGCAGGACGTTTGGCATTTGCCAGAGAACACCAAGATTGGCAAATTCGCCACTGGCGCCCTGTGCTCTTCACAGATGAAAGCAGGTTCACACTGAGCACATGAGCACATGTGACAGACGTGACAGAGTCTGGAGACGCCGTGGAGAACGTTCTGCTGCCTTCAACATCCTCCAGCATGACCGGTTTGGCGATGGATCAGTCATGGTGTGGGGTGGCATTTCTTTGTGGGGCCGCACAGCCCTCCATGTGCTCGCCAGAGGTAGCCTGACTGCCATTAGGTACCGAGATGAGATCCTCAGACCCCTTGTGAGACCATATGCTGACACATGCACATTTGTGGCCTGCTGGAGGTCATTTTGCAGGGCGCTGGCAGTGCTCCTCCTTGCACAAAGGCGGAGGTAGCGGTCCTGCTGCTGGGTTGTTGCCCTCCTACGGCCTCCTCCACGTCTCCTGATGTACTGGCCTGTCTCCTGGTAGCGCCTCCATGCTCTGGACACTACGCTGACAGACACAGCAAACCTTTTTGCCACAGCTCGCATTGATGTGCCATCCTGGATGAACTGCACTACCTGAGCCACTTGTGTGGGTTGTAGACTCCGTCTCATGCTACCACTAGAGTGAGAGCACCGCCAGCATTCAAAAGTGACCAAAACATCAGCCAGGAAGCATAGGAACTGAGAAGTGGTCTGTGGTCACCACCTGCAGAATCACTCCTTTTTTGGGGGTGTCTTGCTAATTGCCTATAATTTCCACCTTTTGTCTATTCCATTTGCACAACAGCATGTGAAATTTATTGTCAATCAGTGTTGCTTCCTAAGTGGACAGTTTGATTTCACAGAAGTGTGATTGACTTGGAGTTACATTGTGTTGTTTAAGTGTTCCCTTTATTTTTTTGAGCAGTGTAGTAGTATCTCCACCTAGTAGAATCTCCTCTGCATCGTATATAGTATCTAGTAGTATCTCCACCTAGTAGAATCTCCTCTGCATCGTATATAGTATCTAGTAGTATCTCCACCTAGTAGAATCTCCTCTGCATCGTATATAGTATCTAGTAGTATCTCCACCTAGTAGAATCCCCTCTGCATCGTATATAGTATACAGTAGTATCTCCACCTAGGAGAATCCCCTCTGCATCGTATATAGTATATAGTAGTATCTCCACCTAGTAGAATCCCCTCTGCATCGTATATAGTATATAGTAGTATCTCCACCTAGTAGAATCCCCTCTGCATCGTATATAGTATATAGTAGTATCTCCACCTAGTAGAATCCCCTCTGCATCGTATATAGTATATAGTAGTATCTCCACCTAGTAGAATCCCCTCTGCATCGTATATAGTATATAGTAGTATCTCCACCTAGTATACTCCCCTCTGCGTCGTATGTAGTATATAGTAGTATCTCCACCTAGTAGAATCCCCTCTGCATCGTATATAGTATATAGTAGTATCTCCACCTAGTAGAATCCCCTCTGCATCGTATATAGTATATAGTAGTATCTCCACCTAGTATAATCCCCTCTGCATCGTATATAGTATATAGTAGTATCTCCACCTAGTAGAATCCCCTCTGCATCGTATATAGTATATAGTAGTATCTCCACCTAGTAGAATCCCCTCTGCATCGTATATAGTATATAGTAGTATCTCCACCTAGTATAATCCCCTCTGCATCGTATATAGTATATAGTAGTATATCCACCTAGTAGAATCCGCTCTGCATCGTATATAGTATATAGTAGTATATCCACCTAGTAGAATCCCCTCTGCATCATATATAGTAGTATCTCCACCTAGTAGAATCCCCTCTGCATCGTATATAGTATCTAGTAGTATCTCCACCTAGTAGAATCCCCTCTGCATCGTATATAGTATACAGTAGTATCTCCATCTAGGAGAATCCCCTCTGCATCGTATATAGTATCTAGTAGTATCTCCACCTAGTAGAATCCCCTCTGCATCGTATATAGTATATAGTAGTATCTCCACCTAGTAGAATCTCCTCTGCATCGTATATAGTATCTAGTAGTATCTCCACCTAGTAGAATCTCCTCTGCATCGTATATAGTATCTAGTAGTATCTCCACCTAGTAGAATCTCCTCTGCATCGTATATAGTATCTAGTAGTATCTCCACCTAGTAGAATCCCCTCTGCATCGTATATAGTATATAGTAGTATCTCCACCTAGTAGAATCTCCTCTGCATCGTATATAGTATCTAGTAGTATCTCCACCTAGTAGAATCTCCTCTGCATCGTATATAGTATACAGTAGTATCTCCACCTAGGAGAATCCCCTCTGCATCGTATATAGTATATAGTAGTATCTCCACCTAGTAGAATCCCCTCTGCATCGTATATAGTATACAGTAGTATCTCCACCTAGGAGAATCCCCTCTGTGCTGCATCGTGTTGACCTGTACAATGACAAATAAAGAAGTACAACTGAATATAAGCTGACGCACACTGCATAAGGTAGACTTAACAAACCCTATGTTGACATAAGTACAGAAGAAGTGCACTAAATAGGGAATAGGGTGCCATTTGGGAAACATCCTATGTCATGTAGAGAGAGAAACACACAGCCCCTGATTTAGAGACAGAGAAACACACAGCCCCTGTCTTACAGACAGAGAAACACACAGCCCCTGATTTACAGACAGAGAAACACACAGCCCCTGTCTTACAGACAGAGAAACACACAGCCCCTGATTTACAGACAGAGAAACACACAGCCCCTGTCTCACAGACAGAGTAACACACAGCCCCTGATTTACAGACGGAGAGACACACAGCCCCTGATTTACAGACGGAGAGACACACAGCCCCTGTCTTACAGACAGAGAAACACACAGCCCCTGTCTCACAGACAGAGAAACACACAGCCCCTGTCTTACAGACAGAGTAACACACAGCCCCTGTATCACAGACAGAGAAACACACAGCCCCTGTCTCACAGACAGAGTAACACACAGCCCCTGATTTACAGACAGAGAGACACACAGCCCATGTCTTACAGACAGAGAAACACACAGCCCCTGTCTCACAGACAGAGAAACACACAGCCCCTGTCTTACAGACAGAGTAACACACAGCCCCTGTATCACAGACAGAGAAACACACAGCCCCTGTTTTACAGACAGAGAAACACACAGCCCCTGTCTTACAGACAGAGAAACACACAGCCCCTGTCTTACAGACGGAGAGACACACAGCCCCTGTCTTACAGACAGAGAGACACACAGCCCCTGATTTACAGACAGAGTAACACACAGCCCCTGTCTTACAGACGGAGAGACACACAGCCCCTGTCTTACAGACAGAGAGACACACAGCCCCTGATTTACAGACAGAGAGACACACAGCCCCTGTCTTACAGACAGAGAGACACACAGCCCCTGATTCACAGACAGAGTAACACACAGCCCCTGTCTTACAGACGGAGAGACACACAGCCCCTGTCTTACAGACATAAACACACAACCCCTGATTTACAGACAGAGAGACACACAGCCCATGTCTTACAGACAGAGAGACACACAGCCCCTGTATTACAGACAGAGACACACAGCCCCTGTTTTACAGACAGAGAGACACACAGCCCCTGTCTTACAGACAGAGAAACACTAACTGTCCATCACAGTGTTACCTGGAGAATACCACACATGCACACACCAGTTCATAGAAGTTCCGACAACCACTCTGAAAGAGTGGAAACCCTCCTAAACTCTCTCTCTCACACACACAGACGCACACACTTACACCCTCTAGTCTGCAGCAGTGTGTCTGCCATTTCTCCAGCACTGTGGAGGGCTCTAGAGAATGGCAGGGCCTGTCTACACCCCATCAATCACTACACTTCCTCCCCCTCTCTCCCCCTCTCTCTTTACCACCTATCCCTTCATCCCTCACCACCACTTCTCCTCACTCTCTCCTCCCTCGTCACTCCATCCACCCTCGTCACTCTCCTCTCCTCTCCTCTCCTCTCCTCTCCTCTCCTCTCCTCTCCTCTCCTCTCCTCTCCTCTCCTCTCCTCTCCTCTCCTCTCCTCTCCTCTCCTCTCCTCTCCTCTCCCTCATTCTATCCCCATTTCCCTCTCTCCCTCCCTTCCTCCTCTTCACCCCCTTTCGTGTCATCCCTCAACACCTCTCTGTCATCGCTTTCTCTTTCCTCACACCACCCTCTCAATTCTCTCTCTCTCTCTCTCTCTCTCTCTCTCTCTCTCTCTCTCTCTCTCTCTCTCTCTCTCTCTCTCTCTCTCGCTCTCTCTCTCTCTCTCTCTCTCTCTCTCTCTCTCTCTCTCTCTCTCTCTCTCTCTCGCTCTCTCTCTCTCTCTCACTCTCTCCCTCATAATTTCTCTGTCCTCACTCCCTCTCTCATCTCTCCCTCTTACTTAACCAGCTCTCTTTTCATCCTTCACTACTTCTCCCTCCACCTCCTCTACCTCTCGGCATTCTCTCTCTATACCTCATCCTCTTCAGTACCCTTCCATGTTTTGTCACTTGATTCTCTCTACCTCTTGCATTATAGTCTCCTCTACCTCTCCCCTCTATGACAGACCTAACGTCTCCTCTACCTCTCCCTTCTATGACAGACCTAATGTCTCCTCTACCTCTCCCCTCTATGACAGACCTAATGTCTCTACTACATCTCCCCTCTATGACAGACCTAATGTCTCCTCTACCTCTCCCCTCTATGACAGACCTAATGTCTCTACTACCTCTCCCCTCTATGACAGACCTAACGCCTCCTCTACCTCTCCCTTCTATGACAGACCTAATGTCTCCTCTACCTCTCCCCTCTATGACAGACCTAATGTCTCTACTACCTCTCCCCTCTATGACAGACCTAATGTCTCTACTACCTCTCCCCTCTATGACAGACCTAACACCTCCTCTACCTCTCCCCTCTATGACAGACCTAATGTCTCTACTACCTCTCCCCTCTATGACAGACCTAATGTCTCTACTACCTCTCCCCTCTATGACAGACCTAACGCCTCCTCTACCTCTCCCCTCTATGACAGACCTAACGCCTCCTCTACCTCTCCCCTCTATGACAGACCTAATGTCTCCTCTACCTCTCCCCTCTATGACAGACCTAATGTCTCTACTACCTCTCCCCTCTATGACAGACCTAATGTCTCCTCTACCTCTCCCCTCTATGACAGACCTAATGTCTCTACTACCTCTCCCCTCTATGACAGACCTAACGCCTCCTCTACCTCTCCCTTCTATGACAGACCTAATGTCTCCTCTACCTCTCCCCTCTATGACAGACCTAATGTCTCTACTACCTCTCCCCTCTATGACAGACCTAATGTCTCTACTACCTCTCCCCTCTATGACAGACCTAACACCTCCTCTACCTCTCCCCTCTATGACAGACCTAATGTCTCTACTACCTCTCCCCTCTATGACAGACCTAATGTCTCTACTACCTCTCCCCTCTATGACAGACCTAACGCCTCCTCTACCTCTCCCCTCTATGACAGACCTAACGTCTCTACTACCTCTCCCCTCTATGACAGACCTAACGCCTCCTCTACCTCTCCCCTCTATGACAGACCTAATGTCTCTACTACCTCTCCCCTCTATGACAGACCTAACGCCTCCTCTACCTCTCCCCTCTATGACAGACCTAATGTCTCTACTACCTCTCCCCTCTATGACAGACTTAGCACCTCCTCTACCTCTCCCCTCTATGACAGACCTAACACCTCCTCTACCTCTCCCCTCTATGACAGACCTAATGTCTCTACTACCTCTCCCCTCTATGACAGACCTAACGCCTCCTCTACCTCTCCCCTCTATGACAGACCTAATGTCTCTACTACCTCTCCCTCTACGACAGACCTAATGTCTCTACTACCTCTCCCCTCTATGACAGACCTAATGTCTCCTCTACCTCTCCCCTCTATGACAGACCTAATGTCTCTAATACCTCTCCCCTCTATGACAGACCTAACGCCTCCTCTACCTCTCCCTTCTATGACAGATCTAATGTCTCCTCTACCTCTCCCCTCTATGACACACCTAATGTCTCTACTACCTCTCCCCTCTATGACAGACCTAATGTCTCTACTACCTCTCCCCTCTATGACAGACCTAACACCTCCTCTACCTCTCCCCTCTATGACAGACCTAATGTCTCTACTACCTCTCCCCTCTATGACAGACCTAATGTCTCTACTACCTCTCCCCTCTATGACAGACCTAACGCCTCCTCTACCTCTCCCTTCTATGACAGACCTAACGCCTCCTCTACCTCTCCCTTCTATGACAGACCTAAGGTCTCCTCTACCTCTCCCCTCTATGACAGACCTAATGTCTCTACTACCTCTCCCCTCTATGACAGACCTAGAGTCTCCTCTACCTCTCCCCTCTATGACAGACCTAATGTCTCTACTACCTCTCACCTCTATGACAGACCTAACGCCTCCTCTACCTCTCCCTTCTATGACAGACCTAATGTCTCCTCTACCTCTCCCCTCTATGACAGACCTAATGTCTCTACTACCTCTCCCCTCTATGACAGACCTAATGTCTCTACTACCTCTCCCCTCTATGACAGACCTAACACCTCCTCTACCTCTCCCCTCTATGACAGACCTAATGTCTCTACTACCTCTCCCCTCTATGACAGACCTAATGTCTCTACTACCTCTCCCCTCTATGACAGACCTAACGCCTCCTCTACCTCTCCCCTCTATGACAGACCTAACGTCTCTACTACCTCTCCCCTCTATGACAGACCTAACGCCTCCTCTACCTCTCCCTTCTATGACAGACCTAATGTCTCCTCTACCTCTCCCCTCTATGACAGACCTAATGTCTCTACTACCTCTCCCCTCTATGACAGACCTAACGTCTCCTCTACCTCTCCCCTCTATGACAGACCTAATGTCTCTACTACCTCTCCCCTCTATGACAGACCTAACGCCTCCTCTACCTCTCCCTTCTATGACAGACCTAATGTCTCCTCTACCTCTCCCCTCTATGACAGACCTAATGTCTCTACTACCTCTCCCCTCTATGACAGACCTAATGTCTCTACTACCTCTCCCCTCTATGACAGACCTAACACCTCCTCTACCTCTCCCCTCTATGACAGACCTAATGTCTCTACTACCTCTCCCCTCTATGACAGACCTAATGTCTCTACTACCTCTCCCCTCTATGACAGACCTAACGCCTCCTCTACCTCTCCCCTCTATGACAGACCTAACGTCTCCTCTACCTCTCCCCTCTATGACAGACCTAATGTCTCTACTACCTCTCCCCTCTATGACAGACTTAGCACCTCCTCTACCTCTCCCCTCTATGACAGACCTAACACCTCCTCTACCTCTCCCCTCTATGACAGACCTAATGTCTCTACTACCTCTCCCCTCTATGACAGACCTAACGCCTCCTCTACCTCTCCCCTCTATGACAGACCTAATGTCTCTACTACCTCTCCCTCTACGACAGACCTAATGTCTCTACTACCTCTCCCCTCTATGACAGACCTAATGTCTCCTCTACCTCTCCCCTCTATGACAGACCTAATGTCTCTAATACCTCTCCCCTCTATGACAGACCTAACGCCTCCTCTACCTCTCCCTTCTATGACAGATCTAATGTCTCCTCTACCTCTCCCCTCTATGACACACCTAATGTCTCTACTACCTCTCCCCTCTATGACAGACCTAATGTCTCTACTACCTCTCCCCTCTATGACAGACCTAACACCTCCTCTACCTCTCCCCTCTATGACAGACCTAATGTCTCTACTACCTCTCCCCTCTATGACAGACCTAATGTCTCTACTACCTCTCCCCTCTATGACAGACCTAACGCCTCCTCTACCTCTCCCTTCTATGACAGACCTAACGCCTCCTCTACCTCTCCCTTCTATGACAGACCTAATGTCTCCTCTACCTCTCCCCTCTATGACAGACCTAATGTCTCTACTACCTCTCCCCTCTATGACAGACCTAGAGTCTCCTCTACCTCTCCCCTCTATGACAGACCTAATGTCTCTACTACCTCTCCCCTCTATGACAGACCTAACGCCTCCTCTACCTCTCCCTTCTATGACAGACCTAATGTCTCCTCTACCTCTCCCCTCTATGACAGACCTAATGTCTCTACTACCTCTCCCCTCTATGACAGACCTAATGTCTCTACTACCTCTCCCCTCTATGACAGACCTAACACCTCCTCTACCTCTCCCCTCTATGACAGACCTAATGTCTCTACTACCTCTCCCCTCTATGACAGACCTAATGTCTCTACTACCTCTCCCCTCTATGACAGACCTAACGCCTCCTCTACCTCTCCCCTCTATGACAGACCTAACGTCTCTACTACCTCTCCCCTCTATGACAGACCTAACGCCTCCTCTACCTCTCCCTTCTATGACAGACCTAATGTCTCCTCTACCTCTCCCCTCTATGACAGACCTAATGTCTCTACTACCTCTCCCCTCTATGACAGACCTAGAGTCTCCTCTACCTCTCCCCTCTATGACAGACCTAATGTCTCTACTACCTCTCCCCTCTATGACAGACCTAACGCCTCCTCTACCTCTCCCTTCTATGACAGACCTAATGTCTCCTCTACCTCTCCCCTCTATGACAGACCTAATGTCTCTACTACCTCTCCCCTCTATGACAGACCTAATGTCTCTACTACCTCTCCCCTCTATGACAGACCTAACACCTCCTCTACCTCTCCCCTCTATGACAGACCTAATGTCTCTACTACCTCTCCCCTCTATGACAGACCTAATGTCTCTACTACCTCTCCCCTCTATGACAGACCTAACGCCTCCTCTACCTCTCCCCTCTATGACAGACCTAATGTCTCTACTACCTCTCCCCTCTATGACAGACCTAACGCCTCCTCTACCTCTCCCCTCTATGACAGACCTAATGTCTCTACTACCTCTCCCCTCTATGACAGACCTAATGTCTCCTCTACCTCTCCCCTCTATGACAGACCTAATGTCTCTACTACCTCTCCCCTCTATGACAGACTTAGCACCTCCTCTACCTCTCCCCTCTATGACAGACCTAACGCCTCCTCTACCTCTCCCCTCTATGACAGACCTAATGTCTCTACTACCTCTCCCCTCTATGACAGACCTAACGCCTCCTCTACCTCTCCCCTCTATGACAGACCTAATGTCTCTACTACCTCTCCCTCTACGACAGACCTAATGTCTCTACTACCTCTCCCCTCTATGACAGACCTAATGTCTCCTCTACCTCTCCCCTCTATGACAGACCTAATGTCTCTAATACCTCTCCCCTCTATGACAGACCTAACGCCTCCTCTACCTCTCCCTTCTATGACAGATCTAATGTCTCCTCTACCTCTCCCCTCTATGACACACCTAATGTCTCTACTACCTCTCCCCTCTATGACAGACCTAATGTCTCTACTACCTCTCCCCTCTATGACAGACCTAACACCTCCTCTACCTCTCCCCTCTATGACAGACCTAATGTCTCTACTCCCTCTCCCCTCTATGACAGACCTAACGTCTCTACTACCTCTCCCCTCTATGACAGACCTAACGCCTCCTCTACCTCTCCCCTCTATGACAGACCTAACGCCTCCTCTACCTCTCCCCTCTATGACAGACCTAATGTCTCTACTACCTCTCCCCTCTATGACAGACTTAGCACCTCCTCTACCTCTCCCCTCTATGACAGACCTAACACCTCCTCTACCTCTCCCCTCTATGACAGACCTAATGTCTCTACTACCTCTCCCCTCTATGACAGACCTAACGCCTCCTCTACCTCTCCCCTCTATGACAGACCTAATGTCTCTACTACCTCTCCCTCTACGACAGACCTAATGTCTCTACTACCTCTCCCCTCTATGACAGACCTAATGTCTCCTCTACCTCTCCCCTCTATGACAGACCTAATGTCTCTACTACCTCTCCCCTCTATGACAGACCTAATGTCTCTACTCCCTCTCCCCTCTATGACAGACCTAATGTCTCCTCTACCTCTCCCCTCTATGACAGACCTAATGTCTCTACTACCTCTCCCCTCTATGACAGACCTAATGTCTCTAATACCTCTCCCCTCTATTACCAGCCTAACACCTCCTCTACCTCTCCCCTCTATGACAGACCTAACGTCTCCTCTACCTCTCCCCTCTATGACAGACCTAATGTCTCTACTACCTCTCCCCTCCATGACAGACCTAATGTCTCTACTACCTCTCCCTCTATGTCAGACCTAATGTCTCTACTCCCTCTCCCCTCTATGACAGACCTAATGTCTCCTCTACATCTCCCCTCTATGACAGACCTAATGTCTCTACTACCTCTCCCCTCTATGACAGACCTAATGTCTCTACTACCTCTCCCCTCTATGACAGACCTAATGTCTCTACTACCTCTCCCCTCTATGACAGACCTAATGTCTCTACTACCTCTCCCCTCTATGACAGACCTAATGTCTCCTCTACCTCTCCCCTCTATGACAGACCTAATGTCTCTACTACCTCTCCCCTCCATGACAGACCTAACACCTCCTCTACCTCTCCCCTCTATGACAGACCTAATGTCTCTACTACCTCTCCCCTCTATGACAGACCTAACGCCTCCTCTACCTCTCCCCTCTATGACAGACCTAATGTCTCTACTACCTCTCCCTCTACGACAGACCTAATGTCTCTACTACCTCTCCCCTCTATGACAGACCTAATGTCTCCTCTACCTCTCCCCTCTATGACAGACCTAATGTCTCTACTACCTCTCCCCTCTATGACAGACCTAATGTCTCTACTCCCTCTCCCCTCTATGACAGACCTAATGTCTCCTCTACCTCTCCCCTCTATGACAGACCTAATGTCTCTACTACCTCTCCCCTCTATGACAGACCTAATGTCTCTAATACCTCTCCCCTCTATTACCAGCCTAACACCTCCTCTACCTCTCCCCTCTATGACAGACCTAACGTCTCCTCTACCTCTCCCCTCTATGACAGACCTAATGTCTCTACTACCTCTCCCCTCCATGACAGACCTAATGTCTCTACTACCTCTCCCTCTATGTCAGACCTAATGTCTCTACTCCCTCTCCCCTCTATGACAGACCTAATGTCTCCTCTACATCTTTCCTCTATGACAGACCTAATGTCTCTACTACCTCTCCCCTCTATGACAGACCTAATGTCTCTACTACCTCTCCCCTCTATGACAGACCTAATGTCTCTACTACCTCTCCCCTCTATGACAGACCTAATGTCTCTACTACCTCTCCCCTCTATGACAGACCTAATGTCTCCTCTACCTCTCCCCTCTATGACAGACCTAATGTCTCTACTACCTCTCCCCTCTATGACAGACTTAGCACCTCCTCTACCCCTCCCCTCTATGACAGACCTAACACCTCCTCTACCTCTCCCCTCTATGACAGACCTAATGTCTCTACTACCTCTCCCCTCTATGACAGACCTAACGCCTCCTCTACCTCTCCCCTCTATGACAGACCTAATGTCTCTACTACCTCTCCCTCTACGACAGACCTAATGTCTCTACTACCTCTCCCCTCTATGACAGACCTAATGTCTCCTCTACCTCTCCCCTCTATGACAGACCTAATGTCTCTAATACCTCTCCCCTCTATGACAGACCTAACGCCTCCTCTACCTCTCCCTTCTATGACAGATCTAATGTCTCCTCTACCTCTCCCCTCTATGACACACCTAATGTCTCTACTACCTCTCCCCTCTATGACAGACCTAATGTCTCTACTACCTCTCCCCTCTATGACAGAACTAACACCTCCTCTACCTCTCCCCTCTATGACAGACCTAATGTCTCTACTCCCTCTCCCCTCTATGACAGACCTAACGTCTCTACTACCTCTCCCCTCTATGACAGACCTAACGCCTCCTCTACCTCTCCCCTCTATGACAGACCTAACGCCTCCTCTACCTCTCCCCTCTATGACAGACCTAATGTCTCTACTACCTCTCCCCTCTATGACAGACTTAGCACCTCCTCTACCTCTCCCCTCTATGACAGACCTAACACCTCCTCTACCTCTCCCCTCTATGACACACCTAATGTCTCTACTACCTCTCCCCTCTATGACAGACCTAATGTCTCTACTACCTCTCCCCCTCTATGA
>NW_024058326.1:57500-58701 GCF_016432855.1 Salvelinus namaycush | reverse complement strand
ATTGAAACATGTTGGTATTACAGACTCATTCAGGGACAGGTTGAAAATATCATTGAAGACACTTGCCAGTTGGTCAGCACATGCTCGGAGTACACGTCCTGGTAATCTGTCTGGCCCTGCGGCCTTGTGAAAGTTAACCTGTTTAAAGGTCTTACACACATCGTCTACGGAGAGCGTGATCACACAGTCGTCCGGAACTGCTGATGCTCTCATGCATGTTTCAGTGTTGCTTGCCTCGAAGAGAGCATAGAATTAATTTAGCTCATCTGGTAGGCTCGTGTCACTAGGCAGCTCGTGGCTGTGCTTCCCTTTGTAGTCTGTAATGGTTTGTAAGCCCTGCCACATCCGACGAGCGTCAGAGCAGGTGTAGTACGATTCAATCTTAGCCCTGTATTGACGCTTTGCCTGTTTGATGGTTCATCTGAGGGCATAGCAGGATTTCTTATAAGCTTCCGAGTTAGAGTCCCACTCCTTGAAAGTAGCAGCTCTACCCTTTAGCTCAGTGCGAATGTTGCCTGTAATCCATGGCTTCTGGTTGGAGTATGTACGTACAGTCACTGTGGGGACGACGTCCTCGATGCACTTATTGATAAAGCCAGTGACTGATGTTATGTACTCCCCAACGCCATCGGAAGAGTCATGGAACATATTCCAGTTTGTGTTAGCAAATAGGGTCCTGTAGCTTATCATCTGCTTCATCTGATCACTTTTTTATTGACCGAGTCACTGGTGCTTCCTGCTTTAGTTTTTGCTTGTGAACAGGAATCAGGAGGATATCATTTTGGTCAGAGTTGCCAAATGGAGGGCAAGGGAGAGCTTTGTACATGTCTCTGTGTGTGGAGTAAAGGTGGTCTAGAATTGTTTTTCCTCTGGTTGCACATTTAACATGCTGGTAGAAATGAGATAAAACAGATTTAACTGCATTAACTGCATCCCCGACCACTAGAAGCACCACCTCTGGATGAGCGGGTTCCTGTTTGCTTATGGCCTTATACAGCTCACTTTCTCCTGCTAAGGGCCTTGTCAGGTGTCGAAATAATCTTCTACCAGTACGGAGTGAATAATCGCTGTCCTGATATCTAGAACCTCTTTTCAGTCATAAGAGACGGTGGCAGAAACGTTATGTACAAAATAAGTTACAAATATTGCGAAAAAACACACATAATAGCACGACGGGACCATAAAACGACAGCCATCTCCT
>NW_024058326.1:0-52500 GCF_016432855.1 Salvelinus namaycush | reverse complement strand
CTGGGTGAAATACCACAGTGTGTCATCACAGCATAATGATTTGTGACCTGTTGCCACAAGAAAAGGGCAATCAGCGAAGAACAAACACCATTGTAAATTTATGTTTATTTATTTTCCCTTTCTTACTTTAACTATTTACACATCGTTCCAACACTGTACAGTTGAAGTCAGTAGTTTACACACACTTAGGTTGGAGTCATTAAAACGAATTTTTCAACCACTCCACAAATTTCTTGTTAACAAACTATAGTTTTGTCAAGTCGGTTAAGACATCTACTTTGCGCATGACACAAGTAATGTTTCCAACAATAGTTTACAGATAGATTATTTAACTTACAAATCACTCTATCACAATTCCAGTGGGTCAGAAGTTTAAATACACTAAGTTGACTGTGCCTTTAAACAGCTTGGAAAATTCCATAAAATGATGACATGGCTTTAGAAGCTTCTGATAGGCTAATTGACATAATTTGAGTCAACTGGAGGTGTGCCTGTGGATGCATTTCAAGGCCTACCTTCAAACTCAGTGCCTCTTTGCCTGACATCATGGGAAAATCAAAAGAAATCAGCCAAGACCTCAGAAAAACAATTGCAGACCTCCACAAGTCTGGTTTATCCTTGGGAGCAATTTCCCAACGCCTGAAGTTACCACGTTCGTCTGCACAAACAATAGTATGCAAGTATAAACACCATGGGACCACGCAGCCGTCATACCACTCAGGAAGGAGACGAGGTCTGTCTCCTAGAGATAAATGTACTTTGGTGCAAAAAGTGCAAATCAATCCCAGGACAACAGCAAAGGACCTTGTGAAGATGCTGGAGGAAACAGGTACAAAAGTATCTATATCCACAGTAAAACGAGTCCTATATCGACATAACCTGAAAGACCGCTCAGCAAGTAAGAAGCTACTGCTCCAAAACCGCATAAAAAAGTCAGACTACGGTTTGCAACTACACATGGGGACAAAGATTGTACTTTTTGGAGAAATTACCTCTGGTCTGATGAAACAAAAATAGAACTGTTTGGACATAATTACCATTGGTAGGTTTGGAGGAAAAAGGGGGATGCTTGCAAGCCGAAGAACACCATTCCAACTGTGAAGCACGGGGGTGGCAGCATCATGTTGTGGGGGTGCTTTGCTGCAGGAGGGACTGGTGCACTTCACAAAATAGATGGCTTCATGAGGGAGGAAAATTACGTGGATATATTGAAGCAACATCTCAAGACATCAGTCAGGAAGTTAAAGCTTGGTCGCAAATGGGTCTTCCAAATGAACAATGACCCCAAGCATACTTCCAAAGTTGTGGCAAATGGCTTAAGGACAACAAAGTCAAGGTATTCGTGTGGCCATCACAAAGCCCTGACCTCAATCCTATAGAAAATTTGCTGGCAGAACTGAACAAGTGTGTGAAAGCAAGGAGGCCTACAAACCTGACTCAGTTATACCAGCTCTGTCAGGAGGATTGGGCCAAAATTCCCCCAACTTATTGTGGGAAGCTTGTGGAAGGCTACCCGAAACGTTTGACCCAAGTTAAACAATTTAACCTGTTGAGTGTAGGGGGCAGTATTTTGATGTTTGGATGAAAAACGTACCCAAATGAAACGGCCTATTTCTCAGGTCCAGATGCTAGAATATGCATATAATTTTCCAAAACTGTCAAAATATTGTCTGTGAGTATAACATAACTGATATTGCAGGCGAAAACCTGAGGAAAATCCAACTAGGAAGTGCCTCTTAGTTTGAAACCTCCATGTTCAATTGAATGCCTTCCCTTCATTTAAAGGGAAGCCCTTCCACATGGTGTGAACAGTCTTTAGACATAGTTTCAGCATTTTATTCTGAAAAATGAGAGAGAACGATCACATTGCGTCAGTGGATGGCTGCCAGCAGAGTTTTTCAAACGCAACAGCTTGAAGCAGACATTTTCTCTCTCTCTCCTATTGAAAAAGCTGAAATATTATAGAAATATTATCGATGATTTATTGTAAGAACAACCTGAGGATTGATTATAAAAAACATTTGACATGTTTCTACGAACTTTATCGTGACCGCTCGAGCCTGTGGATTTCTGAACATAACGCGCCAACCAAATGGAGGTTTTTGGATATAAAGAGAATCTTTATGGAACAAAAGGAACATTTATTGTGTAACTGGGAGTCTCGTGACATCCGAAGATCATCAAAGGTAAGCGATTAATTTTATTGCTTTTCTGACTTTCGTGACCAATCTACTTTGCTGCTAGCTGTTTGTAATGTTTTGTCTGCTGAGAGAGATGTCCTTACATAAACGCTTGGTTTGCTTTCGCTGTAAAGCTTTTTTGAAATCTGACACGCCAGGTGGATTAACAATTAACAACAAGCTAAGCTGTGTTTTGCTATATTGCACTTGTGATTTCATGAAAATTAAATATTTTTATAATAATAAAATAATATTATTATTAATAATAATAATAATAATAATAATATTTTTAGTAATTTAATTTGAATTTGGCGCTCTGCAATTCAGCGGATGTTGACAAAAATGATCCCGCTAACGGGATGGCCAAGAAGTTTAAGGGAATGCTACCAAATACTAATTGAGTGTATGTAAACTTCTGACCCACTGGGAATGTGATGAAAGAAATGAAAGCTGAAATAAATAATTCTCTCTACTATTATTCTGACATTTCACATTATTAAAATAAAGTGGTGATCCTAACTGACTTAAAACCTCTCTGGGATATGTGGGACGCGTCCCACCTGGCCAAAAGCCAGTGAAAATGCAGAGTGCCAAATTCAAATAAATTACTATAAAAATCTAACTTTCATGAAATCACACATGAAAGATACCAAATTAAAGCTACACTTGTTGTGAATCCAGCCAACATGTCAGATTTCAAAAAGGCTTTTCGGCGAAAGCAAGCAATGCTATTATCTGAGGATAGCACCCCAGTAAACAAAGAGAGAAAAGCATATTTCAACCCTGCAGGCGCAACACAAAACGCAGAAATAAAAATATAATTCATGCCTTTGACGAGCTTCTGTTGTTTGCACTCCAATATGTCTCATAAACATCACAAATGGTCCTTTTGTTCGATTAATTACATCAATATACATCCAAAATGTCAATTTATTTGGCACGTTTGATCCAGAAAAAACACCGGTTCCAAGTCACTCAACATGACTACAAAATGTCTCATAAGTTACCTGTAAGCTTTTGTCCAAACATGTCAAACTACTTACCTAATACAACTTTAGGTATTTTTAAACGTAAATAATCGATAACATTGAAGACGGGATGATCTGTGTTCAATACCAGAGGAAAACAAAGTGGAGCGTGCTTTTCAGGTCACGCGCCTCTAACAAAGAGTACACTAGACTGGAGCCTCGTTCTGAACAGTGCTACTTCTTCATTTCTCAAAGGAAAAACCTCAACCAATTTCTAAAGACTGTTGACATCTAATGGAAGCGATAGGAACTGCAGGCAAGTCAATTAGAAATCTGGATTCCCAATGAAGAGTCATTGAAAAGAGAGTGACCTCGACCTCAAAAAAAGAAAAATCTGAACCGTTTGTCCTCTGGGTTTTGCCTGCCAAATAAGTTCTGTTATACTCACAGACAGGATTCAAACAGTTTTAGAAACGTCAGAGTGTTTTCTATCCAAATCTACTGATAATATGCATATCTTAGCTTCTGGGTCTGAGTAGCAGGCCGTTTACTTTGGACACGCATTTCATCCGCATTTCATCCGGACGTGAAAATACTGCCCCCTGTCCCAAAGATTAAGACAGGGAATTTTTACTAGGATTAAATGTCAGGAATTGTGAAATACTGAGTTTAAATGTACTTGGCTATGATGTTGTAGACTTCCGACTTCAACTGTATATAGATCTAATATGAGATTTGAAATGTCTTTATTCTTTTGGAACTTCTGTGTGTGTAATGTTTACTGAACATTTTTATTGTTTATTATCTTCACTTGCTTTGGCAATGTTAACATATGTTTCCCATGGCAATAAAGACCTTTAATTGAAATTGAATTGAGTGAAGAGAGAGAGAGAGAGATGCCCCTAGATCAGATTATCCTGACATTAACCATTGGAGAGATGATAAATAACTGATCCTGTATCAGTCTTCAGGTCAAAACTACCTGGAGCTGGTAAGGAGAACCCTCCTGTAGCTAACATAATTCCTTTGGTTCACTGTGGTATTACAGCTACAGAGGACAGGAACAAGGTAGTCTAGTGAACAGCATTGTATTGGTACCTCTCTGGTTCTCTGTGGTATTACAGCTACAGAGGACAGGAACAAGGTAGTCTAGTGAACAACATTGTATTGGTTCTCTGTGGTATTACAGCTACAGAGGACAGGAACAAGGTAGTCTAGTGAACAACATTGTATTGGTACCTCTCTGGTTCTCTGTGGTATTACAGCTACAGAGGACAGGAACAAGGTAGTCTAGTGAACAACATTGTATTGGTTCTCTGTGGTATTACAGCTACAGAGGACAGGAACAAGGTAGTGTAGTGAACAATATTGTATTGGTACCTCTCTGCTGCTCTCTGGTATTACAACTACAGAGGACAGGAACAAGGTAGTGTCATCAAAGGTGCCAGATCAGCTTAGCACATGTTTGAAGATAGCCAGACCCCACAGAAGAGGGCGGAGTGCTTAAGAATTGCTGAGAATTTAAATACAGACCAGCCAACGTGATGCGCAAGACCAGAGAACGTGAGGCCGTGGTCCACACGTTGAAATGGTTACAACTACAAGACCAGAGAACGTGAGGCCGTGGTCCACACGTTGAAATGGTTACAACTACAAGACCAGAGAACGTGAGGCTGTGGTCCACATGTTGAAATGGTTAAAACTACAAGACCAGCCAACGTATATCGCGAGCTGAACATTACGAAATGGTTAGAACCTCTGAAACTCTCAACGAGTGAGGAAGGTAAAGACTAGACCAAACATTCACAGTCTGCAGCTGTAAAGTAGTCTTGGATATTTGACCAAAGAAGAGAGGGAAGTAGAGATCCCTCTCACCACCATGTGGTACACCTGAAGTATCTATTCTAACGAACACTCCAGGACAGAAAAGCTCTACAAAGGACATTCTGACCTCTGTTGGACAAACCAGAGTCTTACACCCCCCCTTCACCATAGAACCACTGAGTTCCACAGAAAGACGACAAATACATCCATGTGTAATTATATACATTGCATTTATTTTCCGAATGAGCGGTCGTTCATGTGCAAAGTATTCAAATTCCCGTGAGCTTCCAAATGTATGTATGATAAGTTGACTCTCTTTGTCTCCTTACCTCCCCCTCCCTTTTAACCTTTCACGAGCCTCTACCCCGGGTCCGGGAGCACCCCCCCCCCCCCCCCCCCCCACACACTGATTAGCATCGCTAGCATAGCGTCACAATTAAATAGTAGCATCTAAATATCATTCAATCACAAGTCCAAGACACCAAATGAAAGATACAGATCTTGTGATTCAAGCCATCATCTCTGATTTTTAAAATGTTTTACAGGGAAGACACAATATGTAAATCTATTAGCTAACCACGTTAGCAAAAGACAACAATTTTCTTTGTCCACCATTTTTTCTCTCCACCAGTAGCTATCACCAATTCGGCTAAACTAAGATATTGATAGCCACTAACCAAGAAAAAACCTCATCAGATGACAGTCTGATAACATATTTATTGTATAGGATAGGTTTTGTTAGAAAAATGTGCATATTTCAGGTATAAATCATAGTTTGCCATTGCAGCCACCATCACAAATCTCACCAAAGCTCCTAGAATTACTACAGAGAGCAACGTGTTTTACCAATTTACTCATCATAAAACATTTCTTAAAAATACACAGCACATAGCAATGGAAAGACACAGATCTTGTGAATTCAGACAATATTTCAGATGTTCTAAGTGTTTTACAGCGAAAACACAATAAATCGTTATATTAGCATACCACATGTGCAAACGTTACCAGAGCATTGATTCAAGCCAAAGAGAGCGATAACGTAATCATCGCCAAAATATATTAATTTTTTCACTAACCTTCTCAGAATTCTTCCGATGACACTCCTGTAACATCATATTACAACATACATATAGAGTTTGTTCGAAAATGTGCATATTTAGCCATAAAAAAACGTGGTTATACAATGACAATACTAGCAAAACTAGCCTGAAAATGTCGGTCGCCCTCTTTCACAGTGATCTTGTCTCATGGATATCTATTCATAAACTTGACTAAAAAAATATAAGTTGGACAGCTATCGAAAGACAAATTAGTTCTTTATGCAATCGCGGAATTACATTTCTAAAATTATCCTTACTGTGCAATACAGGGTTCGCCAAGCGAAGCTATAGCAAACAAGATGGCGGAACGTGCGTTTAACATTTTTCTACAGAACAACGATTTATCATCTTAAATATTTCTTACTATGAGGTGATCTTCCATCAGTATCTTAGGCAATGTATCCTTTCTTGGGTCTAATCTTCATTTGGTCGAAAGATGTCCTCTGTCCGTCGAAATGCCCACTAACGTTCGACCGGGACCCCGAAACGTGCCCGGTGCTTGAAAGTGCATAACAAAGCAATGCCTCAAAATCGCACTAAACGGATCTAAATTGCTATAAAACGGTTCAAATTAACTACCTTATGATGCTGTTAACACCTATAACGGGTAAAAACATGACAGGAGAAATATTACTGGCTAAACAACAGGTTGGAAGGAGGCGAGTCCGATGTCCTTCTCGCGCAAGACGCAGGCAGCAAAGGGAAGCTACTTCCGGTATTTGGTGATTTATAGAGGGACTGATTGCGCAATCGACACCATTCAAATCGTCATCACGCACTGACATCCAGGGGAAGACGTAAGAAGTGTCTGTTTCTCCATAGCGTTTACACGGACCTTTAAACTGACTCCAGATCAGGTGCCAAGATGTCTGAAATCTGACTCCCTATCATGAAAAGTGCTGTAGATTGAGTTCTGTTTCACTCAGAGACAAAATTCCAACGGCTATAGAAACTAGAGAGTGTTTTCTATCCAATAATAGTAATAATATGCATATTGTACGAGCAAGAATTGAGTAGGAAGCCGTTTAATCTGTAATGCAAATTATGCTAATGAGAAAACAGCACCCCCTATAGTCGCAAGAAGTTAATTGCATAACCAACGGTCATGTTTTTTGTTAGTCCACTAGGGACCTGTTTTCATTGTATTATGTTATTAATCAATAACCTATACTGTGTGTTTACGTATTCTGTGTGATTTAGTTAGTAAATAAACAGTTAAACCATTTTGTGTATTGCTGATTCATCACTAAGGTTAGGGTTTGTGCAGATATCCAGAATTATATGACGTTCAGAATGAGACTGATGAGGTAATAATTAATAATTGACTGTTATTGATATAAGAGATATCTGGATATCTTTAGAGTTTAAGTCGGATGATAGTAACTCGTTAACTCATTAGGATTTTGGGGCACCACGGGAACAGTTGTTTAACAAGATGTTTATCTTTCAAATGCTGTATTGGACTTGTTAATGTGTGAAAGTTAAATATTTTAAAAAAATAGATTTTGAATTTCGCGTGTACCGGTGTCGGGCTGCAGCCATAACAGGTTATTCCTTTGTGCAATGAAGAAGTAAGGCCACCTGGAAACAGTGTAACGTCATGTGTACTGTTTGAGAGTTGCGCAAGACTAGAAAAGTAGCGTTAGTTTGTTGATCTCCTGTATTAAAACCAGATAGACCTGTCTTCAATTTGATCGATTATTAACGTTTAAAAATACCTTAAGTTGTATTACAAAAGTAGTTTGAAATGTTTTGGCAAAGTTTAGAGGTAATGTTTGAGATATTTTGTAGTGACTTTGCGCAAATTGGAAGCTGTTTTTTTCTGGATCAACCACGCCAAATTAATGGACAATTTGGATATATATGGACGGAATTAATCGAACAAAATGACCATTTGTGATGTTTATGGGACATATTGGAGTGTCAACAAAAGAATTTCGTCAAAGGTAAGGCATGATTTATATTGTATTTCTGCGTTTTGTTTCGTGCTGGCAGTGTTGAATTATGCTACTCTCTTTTTTTACTGTTGTGCTATCATCAGATAATAGCATCTTATGCTTTCGCTGAAAAGCCTTTTTGAAATCTGACATGTTGGCTGGATTCACAACAAGTGTAGCTTTAATTTGGTATCTTACATGTGTGATTTAATGAAAGTTAGATTTTTATATCATGTTATTTGAATATGGCGCGCTGTATTTTCCCTGGCTATTGGCCGGGGGGACGATTGCGTCCCACCTGCCCCAGAGAGGTTAAACAAGGGTGTCCACTGTCACCATTTCTATTCGTTATAGCCATCAACATACTTGGTATTCATATCACAAAAAAAATAAATGAGCTCTCAACAATGAATTTCAATTAAAAACTAGTAAAAATAGATCCAGCAACCATGGAGAGGTAAATAAACTCAGCAAAAAAAGAAACTTAACGCAAACTTAACTTGTGTAAATATTTGTATGAACACAACAAGATTCAACAAATGAGACATAAACTGAACAAGTTCCACAGACATGTGACTAACAGAAATGGAATAATGTGTCCCTGAACAAAGGGGGGGATCAAAATCAAAAGTAACAGTCAGTATCTGGTTGGTTGTTCGATAATGTCCATTATTTATGTCAAAGTAGCTACTTTTGCTAGCACGTTTAGTACACATTTAGTACGCAGGTCCAGGCGAACTCGGACGAAAACTTTAAAAAAGTTATAATTGATGTATGACACTTGTATTTTCATGAATGTTTAATATTAGCAATATTGTATTTTGTATTTGGCGCTCTGCAATTTCACCGGATGTTGGCCAGGTGAGAAGCTACCGCCCGTAAGAAGTTCATCTATATGGTCCAAATCACGATAATCCATACTTCTTTGAAAATATTTATACCAATTTATTGAACTTACAGGCAATAAATTATGAAATCATTATTGTGGGAGACTATAACACATTGTTAAGTACCTCAATGGACCGTAAATGAAATCACTCTACAAACTATCATCACAGTGCCCTTAAGGAGATCACAAATATTATAGACACATTATAAATAGTGGATATCTGGAGAGATATACATGGGGGAGACTTAATCAAGCTAGGTGTCTTGACTACTTTCTTGTCTCTTTCTCTCTTGCATTAAAGGTGGGCTTCCGAGTGGCGCAGTGGTCTAAGACACTGCATCTCAGTGCAAAATGGGTCACTGCAATACCTGGTTTGAATCCAGGCTGCATTACATCTGGCAGTGAGAGAAGTGCACAATTTGTCCAGGGTAGGCCGTCATTGTAAATAAGAATTTGTTCTTGACTAGTTAAATAAAGGTTAAAAAAAGGTTACAAATTATTGATAGGAGACAGAATGCAATTGGACCAAAATATAATTGGCCTTCACATACCTCTTCCAGAATTTCCACGTGGACAGGGATACTGGATTTTTAATCAAAGTCTACTGGAGGACAATATATTCGTAACTAGAACAAATACATTTTTTTCCAGTACAATATAGGTTCAGCAAATCCCCTTATTGTTTGGGATGTACCTTCAGAGGTCATTCAATTGAATATTCATCAATAGTAAAAAATAAGCTTCTGTTTAAAGAGACTAACAAGGGAAATCCAGGAACTAATAGTACAGTTAATTAGCAATAAAAATGGTACTACAGAGATACAAAATAAGTTGGAGGAAAAACTAAAAGAACTGGAGGAACTTATTCAAGAATAATCTACTTCTCAGAGAGTTTTGAATTGTCAAGAAGAGTTAAACAAGGCTGTCCACTGTCACCATTTCTATTCATAATAGCCATCGGTATTCATATCACAAAAAATATATAAATGAGCTCTCAACAATGAATTTCAATTAAAAACTAGTAAAAATAGATCCAGCAACCATGGAGAGGTAAATAAACTCAGCAAAAATAGAAACGTCCTCTCACTGTCAACTGCATTTATTTTCAGCAAACTTAACATGTGTAAATATTTGTATGAACACAACAAGATTCAACAACTGAGACATAAACTGAACAAGTTCCACAGACATGTGACTAACAGAAATGGAATAATGTGTCCCTGAACAAAGGGGGGGGGGGGTCAAAATCAAAAGTAACAGTCAGTATCTGGTGTGGCCACCAGCTGCATTAAGTACTGCAGTGCATCTCCTCATGGACTGCACCAGATTTGTCAATTCTTGCTGTGAGATGTTACCCTACTCTTCCACCAAGGCACCTTCAAGTTCCCAGACATTTCTGGGGGGAGTGGCCCTAGCCCTCACCCTCCGATCCAACAGGTCCCAGACGTGCTCAATGAGATTGAGATCCGGGCTCTTCGCTGACCATGGCAGAACACTGACATTCTTGTCTTGCAGGAAATCACGCATAGAACGAGCAGTATGGCTGGTGGCATTGTCATGCTGGAGGGTCATGTCAGGGTGAGCGTACTGGAAGGGTGATGAGGGAGGAGGATGTCTTCCCTGTAACACACAGCGTTGAGATTGCCTGCAATGACAACAAGCTCAGTCCGATGATACTGAGGTACACTGCCCCAGACCCTCCACCTCCAAATCGATCCCGCTCCAGAGTACAGGCCTCTGTGTAACAGGGCTTTATTTTGGACTTTATAATTAGATTACAACCGCTCACTGTCATTGTTTTTTTACAAAAATAATCTCCAAAATATTCAGCTTCCAGCTGTGGGACATATGTGGCGCTGCTCTGAGACAAGCATTAAGAAACAAAAATGTTCAACTAAAATTATGTTATATTATATTATTATTATATATTAAATTATATTCCATTATATTCTTAAGATATATGTGTCGACTGAATATAAGCAAGTGATGTCTGCTAAATAATCAAGTTAGGTTTCTCCAGAATTAAATCATTCAAAATAACAAACTGGCTTTATTTACAAATTAGTGAGAATGACTCACCCCATGTTCAAGAATTGCCTTTTTCTCACTCACTCTAGGTTAAATGAAAATTAAATCTCCAAAATATTGTTACTTTTTAAACAAAGCGATGATTATTATTATTAATTAATTTGAAATTGTATTAAAGCCCCTTAGATATTATCAGATATTCTCACAGATCCTAATGGAAAATGACCCTTAGATATTAATATAGAGTACTCCAATCCTCTAAATGTAATTATTGGTGGAGAGACGTCATTGAAAAAAATATTTTTAGATATACTGTAGGATCATACAGTGGTTCCTCCTTTAACAGTTGCAGCGTACTGCGGAGCATGTTGCCGCAAAATTCTATGGCACATTGTTTAAGTGTGAACCACTGGTACCATTACTGCTAGTTTGTGCTAGTTTGAGAAGCAAAGGGCATCTTTGAGAAGCATTTGATAGCCTTCAATAGTGTCTGTACTAGAGAATGCAGACACGCTGAAGCCCAGGGTTCAATTCCCCGACCGGGAGGAAGAAGTAGGCTGTCCTTGTAAATAAGAATTTGTTCTTAACTGACATGTCTAGTTAAATAAACGTTACACTAAGAGCATAACATTTCTACACCCTAATTATATAATTGTAGTCTAACCAATACCCAAATGGATATTCAGTGAAAATAAAAATCTCATTGATTTATCAAGACCAGTCCCCATTCTTGTCTCAGAGCAGCGCGAAAAGGTGCTAAAATAGTTGTAGGCTGTTGCTTCAAATCCTATTGCTTCTAACTTCAATATTCAATAAGACCTACACCACTTTTAACAGCACATTACTCAACACTAGTGAGACTCATGTTGCCTACAGTAAGCCTACAGTATATCGGAAAATATAACGTGACTCTCCGCCAATAATTACATATAGAGGATTGGAGGATTCTAAATTAAAACCAAAAGCTCCCTCACCGGTGGCGGCATCTGTAGCAGCACATTTTGCACTGCGGGAGCCACATCCACAAAGTGTCAAAATACAGAGAGGTGTTGGTAAAGATATATTTTCCTGCTAATAGCCCATAATGGGCTATTATAATACTGTACATGGTGTCCAGGTCAGGATAACCAAACATTTCTTTATTAAAGACTATCAGAAAGAATGGTTGTACTTATTTATTTTGATCCAAAGCCATGAATGAGTGAGTCACTCAGCTTTATGTAGGTGATGCTATATGACTGAGTCACTCAGCTTTATGTAGGTGACGGGCTATATGACTGTGCCATCAACTTGATAATATATAACGATATTTTGGAGGTTATTTCATTTTTTTTTAAATGAAAGTGAGAGATTTTAATCTGAATAAAGGCCAAAATAATATTTGTAACGGCCAAAACATTTATTTCTGTTTTAGAGGGAGAGAAACGCTGGGCCAATTGTACGCCGCCCATAAAGGCCAAAATATAGCCCTGCTAATATCCATAATGGTGCTGTACAATGTGACCGTGTGTTTGAAAGAGTATTTTACAGTAAGCAACAATTTGTTTACCCTTAGACAACTTTGTTCCAATATTTCTGTAATTCAGTTATATTTATTCCTATAGCAACTAAATAAACATTAGCATTTTGAAAGAGTATTTTTATCATTCATTTATTAACGAAAGCATAAAGATGCTGATGAAGAAATACAGTACAGAACTGAGGGAACGTTTCAGTTACAGTATATGCTTTTACATTTGGATAATAAAGCATTTAAAGAATTTTGAAGATGTAGGCCACCTGCATTTGTTTATTAGGCTATAGCAGAATAGCATAACAATCCGGACGGCCCTTGTTGTGCCTGGTGAGCAGTTGGTCAAGTTATGTTTTCGTAAGAGGAAAGGAAATGTCAGGGCGAACCGACGACCTGATGAACCTGCCAGGTATGTTGACTCTGCCTGTCGGAGGTGGAGTTCCAGAGCTCACAGGTGTGCCTGACATGGATTGTGTCTCCATCTCGTTCCTCGCCCTCTTCAACGCGTCATTCTCCGCCAGTCTCTCCGCCAATGCCACCTGGCTCTGGACCAATGCATCAGCTGTTGCCCGTATCTCTGCCCTCCGATTGTCACGTTCCTGACCTATTGTTCCTTTTTCTGTTATTTATTTAGTTGGTCAGGGCGTGAGTTGGGGTGGGTTGTCTTTGTGTGTTTTGTCTAGTCTAGGGGTGTTGTATGTGTATGGGGTAGAGAAGAGTGAGGTTGTCTAGTTATGTCTATGGCTGCCTAGATTGGGTCTCAATCAGAGACAGCTGTCATTCATTGTCTCTGATTGGGAGCCATATTTAAGGCAGCCATAGGCAGTAGGCTTTTGTGGGTAGTTGTCTATGTTGAACGTTTGTTGCTTGTCTGTGCACTTACGTTATTTAGCTTCATGGTCGTTTGTTGTTTTGTTAGTTTGTATATAATGTTCGTTTTGTGTTTTCTCTCTCTTCTCAATAAAAGAAGATGTATTTTGCACACGCTGCGCCTTGGTCCAATCTGGCTCAAGAAGACGATCGTGACAGAACTACCCACCAACCATGGATCAAGCAGCGTGAGCGGAACCAACAACAGCGGCAAAGTAACCAGGACTCGTGGACATGGGAGGATGTATTGGACGGCAAGGGTTGCTACACATGGGAGGAGATCCGAGCTGGAAGAGATCGCCTCCCATGGGAACAGCTGGAGGCGATTAGGAGAGCAGAGGCAACCGGAGAGAGGAACCGGAGCTATGAGGGTACGTGACTAGCAAGGAAGCCTGTGAGTAAACCCCAAAAACGTCTTGGGGGGGGGGGGGGGGGCTTAAAGGGAGAGTGGCGAAGTCAGGTAGGAAACCTGCGCCTACTCCCTGTACTTACCGTGGAGAGCGAGAGTACGGGCAGACACCGTGTTACGCAGTAGAGCGCACGGTGTCTCCTGTACGTGTGCATAGCCCGGTGCGAGTTATTCCACCTCCCCGCACTGGCAGGGCTAGATTGAGTATTGAGCCGGATGTCATGAAGCCGGCCCTACATATCTGGCCACCAGTGCGTCTCCTCGGGCCGGCTTACATGGCACCAGCCTTACGCATGGTGTCCCCGGTTCGCCTACATAGCCCGGTGCGGGTTATTCCACCTCCCCGCACTGGTCGGGCTACGGGGAGCATACAACCAGGTAAGGTTGGGCAGGCTCAGTGCTCAAGGGAGCCAGTACGCCTGCACGGTCCGGTATTTCCGGCGCCACCTCCCCGCTCCAGCCCAGTACCACCAGTGCCTACACCACGCACCAGGCTTCCAGTGCGTATCCAGAGCCCTGTTCCTCCTCCACGCACTAGCCCTATGGTGTGTGTCTCCAGCCCAGTGCCTCCAGTCCCGGCGCCACGCACCAAGCCTCTTGTGCATCTCCAGAGCCCTGTGCGCACTGTTCCTTCTCCCCGCACTCGCCCTGAGGTGCGTGCCCTCAGCCCGGTACCTCCAGTTCCGGTACCACGCACCAGGCCTATAGTGCGCATCGAGAGTCCAGTGTGCCCTGTTGTTGTTCCCCGCACTAGCCTGAAGGTGCGTGTCCTTAGCCCGGTACCTCCATTTCCGGCACCACGCACCAGGCTTTCAGGGCGTCTCCAGAGCCCTGTACGCACTGTTCCTTCTCCCCGTACTCGCCCTGATGTGCGTGCCCTCAGCCCGGTACCACCAGTGCCGGTACCACGCACCAGGCCTATAGTACGCCTTGAGAGTCCAGTGTGCCCTGTTGTTGTTCCCCGCACTAGCCTGAAGGTGCGTGTCCTTAGCCCGGTACCTCCAGTTCCGGTACCACGCACCAGGCCTACAGTGCGTCTCAGCCGGCCAGAGTCTGCCGTCTGACCAGCGGCGCCTGAACTGCCCGTCTGCCCAACGGCGCCTGAACTGTCCGTCTGCCCAACGCCGTCTGAACTGTCCGTCTGCCAAGCGCCGCATGAACTGCCCGTCTGTATTGAGCCTTCAAAGCCGCCCGTCGGTACTGAGCCTTCAAAGCCGCCCGTCTGCCATGAGCCTGCAAAGCCGCCCGTCTGCCATGAGCCTACAGAGCCGTCCGCCAGACAGGAGCCGCTAGAGCCTTCCGCCAGACAGGAGCCGCTAGAGCCTTCCGCCCGACAGGAGCCGCCAGAGCCTTCCGCCAGACAGGATCAGCCAAAGCCTTCCGCCAGACAGGATCAGCCAGAGCCTTCCGCCAGACAGGATCAGCCAGAGCCTTCCGCCAGACAGGATCAGCCAGAGCCTTCCGCCAGACAGGATCAGCCAGAGCCTTCCGCCAGACAGGATCAGCCAGAGCCTTCCGCCAGACAGGATCAGCCAGAGCCTTCCGCCAGACAGGATCAGCTAGAGCCTTCAGCGAGCCATGACCAGCCAGAGCCGTCAGCGAGCCATGACCAGCCAGAGCCGTCAGCGAGCCATGACCAGCCAGAGCCGTCAGCGAGCCATGACCAGCCAGAGCCGTCAGCGAGCCATGACCAGCCAGAGCCGTCAGCGAGCCATGACCAGCCAGAGCCGTCAGCCAGCCATGACCAGCCAGAGCCGTCATCCAGCCAGGATCCGCCAGAGCCGTCATCCAGCCAGGATCCGCCAGAGCCGTCATCCAGCCAGGATCCGCCAGAGCCGTCATCCAGCCAGGATCCGCCAGCCAGCCAGGATCCGCCAGCCAGCCAGGATCCGCCAGCCAGTCCGGTGCTGTCCCTCAGTCCGGAGCTGCCCCTTATCCTGGTGCTGCCCCTTATCCTGGTGCTGCCCCTTATCCTGGTGCTGCCCCTTATCCTGGTGCTGCCCCTTATCCTGGTGCTGCCCCTTATCCTGGTGCTGCTCCTTATCCTGGTGCTGCCCCTTAGTCCGGTGCTGCCCCTTAGTCCGGTGCTGCCCCTTAGTCCGGTGCTGCCCCTTAGTCCGGTGCTGCCCCTTAATCCAGTGGGGTTAAGTTGGAGGGTGGCCATTTGGAGGAGGCTACGAAAGCGGGTAGTGACTATGGTGGGGTGGAGACCACGACCAGCGCCAGACCCGCCACTGTGGACAGACGCCCACCCAGACCCTCCCCTAGACTTTATGCTGGTGCGCCCGGAGTTCGCACCTTAAGGGGAGGGTTATGTCACGTTCCTGACCTATTGTTCCTTTATCTGTTATTTATTTAGTTGGTCAGGGCGTGAGTTGGGGTGGGTTGTCTTTGTGTGTTTTGTCTAGTCTAGGGGTGTTGTATGTGTATGGGGTAGAGAAGAGTGAGGTTGTCTAGTTATGTCTATGGCTGCCTAGATTGGGTCTCAATCAGAGACAGCTGTCATTCATTGTCTCTGATTGGGAGCCATATTTAAGGCAGCCATAGTCAGTAGGCTTTTGTGGGTAGTTGTCTATGTTGAACGTTTGTTGCTTGTCTGTGCACTTACGTTATTTAGCTTCATGGTCGTTTGTTGTTTTGTTAGTTTGTATATAGTGTTCGTTTTGTGTTTTCTCTCTCTTCTCATAAAAGAAGATGTATTTTGCACACGCTGCGCCTTGGTCCAATCTGTCTCAAGAAGACGATCGTGACACCGATAATGTTTCTCTTTCTGCTAGTCTGCCTTCAATGACTCGATCTCGGTCTTCAAAGTGTGAATGTGATCCATGTGCACCTTCATCAGATGAGCAGAATGGTACCGCCCTGAGCCCCATTCGATTACAAATGCTGTGTACACATTTTAAAAAATGAACCGCTTTCTTTGCATCATGCGTTTTCTTCGGTCCGTTGTCCAGCCCTTGTTGATCTCCACGGATGGTTGTCTATTATTATTTTATTTAACATTTATTTAATTATCGATTTTATTACACAGTATGCATATTGATAGGCTATATAAAAAAATAGGAAAATGCACTGAAACAAAAAATACTTTTAGTTTTTTGTGATCCTCTCAGCTCGGCTCATTTTCAAGTCATCTGGTGGTTACAGTCCTAACCCTGGAACAGGTAGCACCATAGATAGAAGCTGGTGGTTACAGTCCTAACCCTGGAACAGGTAGCACCATAGATAGAAGCTGGTGGTTACAGTCCTAACCCTGGAACAGGTAGCATCATAGATAGAAGCTGGTGGTTACAGTCCTAACCCTGGAACAGGTAGCACCATAGATAGAAGCTGGTGGTTACAGTCCTAACCCTGGAACAGGTAACACCATAGATAGAAGCTGGTGGTTACAGTCCTAACCCTGGAACAGGTAGCACCATAGAAAGAAGCTGGTGGTTACAGTCCTAACCCTGGAACAGGTAGCACCATAGATAGAAGCTGGTGGTTACAGTCCTAACCCTGGAACAGGTAGCACCATAGATAGAAGCTGGTGGTTACAGTCCTAACCCTGGAACAGGTAGCACCATAGATAGAAGCTGGTGGTTACAGTCCTAACCCTGGAACAGGTAACACCATAGATAGAAGCTGGTGGTTACAGTCCTAACCCTGGAACAGGTAACACCATAGATAGAAGCTGGTGGTTACAGTCCTAACCCTGGAACAGGTAGCACCATAGAAAGAAGCTGGTGGTTACAGTCCTAACCCTGGAACAGGTAGCACCATAGATAGAAGCTGGTGGTTACAGTCCTAACCCTGGAACAGGTAGCACCATAGATAGAAGCTGGTGGTTACAGTCCTAACCCTGGAACAGGTAGCACCCTAGATAGAAGCTGGTGGTTACAGTCCTAACCCTGGAACAGGTAGCACCATAGAAAGAAGCTGGCTTGATGAAAACTATGTCCATTTTGTCTGTTTTCTTTGGTCGCAATGTCATTTTTTGCAGGTAGGGGGATGTTCACACCCACAGTAGAAGGGCTACAAAGAGTCTATTGTCCTGCTAATTAGGCTACAAGTGTTTGAAAACCTGTTTTCAAAATGCCACCAGTTGTCCATCACTGCTGTAAATAAAACACAGCATCTTGTTTACATTATTTATTGAAACCACAATGTCACAAATAATTTGTCTCTACCTTTTCCAATTACTTTTAGAGTCTGAGATTTACAAATGTGTGCTTTTCATGTCATTTTGCATTAAAACCTGTTAGGCGGGCTGTCCCGACATCGGTACACTTATGACAACATCCAGCTCAAAGTGCAGGGCGCGAAATTCAAAATCTATTTTTTTTAAATATTTAACTTTTTCACATTAACAAGTCCAATACAGCATATGAAAGGTACACATCTTGTGAATCAAGCCAACATGTCCGATTTTTAAAATGTTTTACAGGGAAGACAAAATATGTAAATCTATTAGCTAACCACGTTAGCAAAAGACACCATTTTTCTTAGTCCACCATTTTTTCTCTCCACCAGTAGCTATCACCAATTCGACCAAATAAAGATATTGATAGCCACTAACCAAGAAAAAACCTCATCAGATGACAGTCTGATAACATATTTATTGTATAGCATAGGTTTTTTTTTGAAAAATGTGCATATTTCAGGTATAAATCATAGTTTGCCATTGCAGCCACCATCACAAATCTCACCAAAGCGACTAGAATTACTACAGAGAGCAACGTGTATTACCAATTTACTCATCATAAAACATTTCTTAAAAATACACAGCACATAGCAATGGAAAGACACAGATCTTGTGAATTCAGACAACATTTCAGATTTTCTAAGTGTTTTACAGCGAAAACACAATAAATCGTTATATTAGCATACCACATATGCAAACGTTACCCGAGCATTGATTCAAGCCAAAGAGAGCGATATCGTTATCATCGCCAAAATATATTAATTTTTTCACTAACCTTCTCAGAATTCTTCCGATGACACTCCTGTAACATCATATTACAACATACATATAGAGTTTGTTCGAAAATGTGCATATTTAGCCAGAAAAATCGTGGTTATACAATGAGAATAGTAGCCAACCTGGGCTGAAAATGTCGGACGCCATCTTTGAGAGTGATCTAGTCTAATCGATAACTAATCATAAACTTGACTAAAAAATACAGGGTTGACAGGAATCGAAAGACAAATTAGTTCTTAATGCAATCGCTGAATTACATTTCTAAAATTATCCTTACTGTGCAATACAGGGTTGGCCAAGTGAAGCTACAACAAAAAAAATGGCGGAATATGCGTTTAACATTTTTCTACAGAACAACGATTTATCATCATAAATAGTTCTTACTATGAGCTGATCTTCCATCAGAATTTTGGGCAATGAATCCTTTCTCCGGTCTAATCGTCTTTTGGTCGAAAGGTGTCCTCTTGCCCTGTCGAAATGGCCACTAACGTTCGGCATGTACTGGAAACGTGCCCAGCGGTTCAAAGTGCATGACAAAGGAATGCCTCAAAATCGCACTAAACGGATATAAATTGCTATAAAACGGTTTAAATTAACTACCTTATGATGTTTTTAACACCTATAACGAGTAAAAACATGACCGGAGAAATATTACTGGCTAAACAACAGCTTGGAAAGAGAGCCAGTCCGACGTCCATCGTGCGTCAGGCGCAGGAAGAAAAGGAAGCTACTTCCACCTTGTGCTCTTTTATAGAGGCCCTGATTGCGCAATCGACTCCATTCAAAGCGTCACCACGTACTGACATCCAGGGGAAGACGTAAGCAGTGTTTGTATCCTCATAGCATTTACAGGGACCTTAAAACTGACCCCAGATCAGGGGCCAAGATTTCTGAAATCTCACTCCCTGTCAGGAAAAGTGCTGTAGAAGGAGTTCTGTTTCACTCAGAGACAAAATTCCAACGGCTATAGAAACTAGAGTGTTTTCTATCCAATAATAATAATAATATGCATATTGTACGAGCAAGAATTGAGTACGAAGCCGTTTGAAATGGGCACGATTTAGCTGGCTACTCAGTAACGCCCCCTGCAGCCATAAGAATTAAAACCAATTTGGAATTAAGTGCAACTTTTTGAGAGACGCCTTTAGTGAGGTCTAATGCTTTAATATTTAATCATCTCTGCCCTCCGAATTCAAATCTAATGTGTATTTTTCACGCCATTATTAGTTACATTGGTTTAGTTTGAACGTGCAGACTGGCACTAGGAACAGAGGGAACGTTTCCCTAGTCAGCTCCATTATTAGTTACATTGGTTTAGTTTGAACCTGCAGACTGGCACTAAGAGCAGAACGTTTCCCCAGTCAGCTCCATTATTAGTTACATTGGTTTAGTTTGAATCTGCAGACTGGCACTAAGAACAGAGGGAACGTTTCCCTAGTCAGCTCCATTATTAGTTACATTGGTTTAGTTTGAACGTGCAGACTGGCTCTAAGAACAGAGGGAACGTTTCCCTAGTCAGCTCCATTATTAGTTACATTGGTTTAGTTTGAACGTGCAGACTGGCTCTAAGAACAGAGGGAACGTTTCCCTAGTCAGCTCCATTATTAGTTACATTGGTTTAGTTTGAACCTGCAGACTGGCACTAAGAACAGAGGGAACGTTTCTCTAGTCAGCTCCATTATTAGTTACATTGGTTTAGTTTGAACCTGCAGACTGGCACTAAGAGCAGAACGTTTCCCTAGTCAGCTCCATTATTAGTTACATTGGTTTAGTTTGAACCTGCAGACTGGCTCTAAGAACAGAGGAAACGTTTCCCTAGTCAGCTCCATTATTAGTTACATTGGTTTAGTTTGAACGTGCAGACTGGCTCTAAGAACAGAGGGAACGTTTCCCTAGTCAGCTCCATTATTAGTTACATTGGTTTAGTTTGAACGTGCAGACTGGCTCTAAGAACAGAGGGAAGGTTTCCCTAGCACCATTATTAATGCAATGGCCCTTAAAGTGTTGCTCTGTGCTGCCCAGTGTGGCGGGGTGGGGGTCCACCCCCCCTTCCTCCTCCTCCCTTCCCCATGGGCTAGGTCCGTCTTCTGTGCGTGGCTCTGCGGCCCATCTGCCCTTGTGCTTTGAACCTCACACGCTTTCAGTGAATACAGCTGGAGAACTGCCAGCCAATCCCATTGTGAGCCACTCGGGAGCCATGACCAATATGACCAATATATATTGTCCTGCTAATACCAGGGTTAATAATATATCTGTGAGAATATCCAACGGGCTTTTATATCATTTCAAATTAATAATAATAATCGCTTTGTTTAGAAAATAACAATATTTTGGAAATTATTTCGTTTTTCAAATAATGTAAAATGAAAGAGAAAAAGGCCATTCTTGAACATGGGGTGAGTGATAAAGGAATTTATGTTTAAAGTAATGACTAAAGTATTCCACCCTGAAACTGTATAACTGTGTGAAATGTATTAAGACTATAATCCAATAATGTGTGTGCAAGTTAAGACTAGGACCAGATGTTACTATTTAGCAATGTAAGCAGAAGTATAGTTGAGACATTCAAGGAGTAGAGGAACTGCCAACAGACAACTTGTGACAACTGTGAAACTGATAACAGGAAAGAGGTCTCCCCACCCAGGGAGGGGAGAAACTGTTAGGCAGAAGATTATGAAACATGTTGCAGAATAATTGATAGAACATTGTGATAGAGTTAGAGAAGAGGAGGGGCATTCATAAAGTGTATGTTATAACCAAATGTGAGGTAGAAAAGGCTATGTGCATTGTATGATTTTCAGAGAACTCTGAATAAAGTATTGATCTATTGCAGACTGAGACTTTGTCTAATTCTTCTATTAACCCGAGCCTTACAACCTCGGGGAATTGCTCAAAGCTTACTGTTAGATCCGATTTGGACATATTTGTATAAAAGACTGAACATACTGAGCTCCATGTACGTTTGTGTAAATATATTAAATATTAATGTATATGATGAAATATTAGGTACGTACCTTTATGATTTATATTTACCTGATTGAGATATATTCATTTGTTGTTAGTGTAACTCGGTTTGCCCCCCCCCCCCCCCCTCTTGCCTATTCATTATATTGTGTTGTGCTGTGTTAATTGTGTTAGTATAAAGGCAGGAAGTTGGGCCTTCGGGGAAGGAGTCCTTGCTAGATGCGGGAGCGGTATAGTTTTTTGGACATACAGACATACAGATATACAGGTCATATTATGTATTTGAATTTCAAGTAATCTCTGCTTTAAGTTGATTGGAGAATACTTTTTTGTGAGATATAAGAAGAATAAACATTTTTTGTTGCACCATATCCTGGATCTCATTGAATGTTTGGCCGTTTGGAAACGTTGAGTGTGGACTGTATGCGTACGAAACAACCCCGCTTCAGGCTTGGGCAGTGGCTATGGTAAAGAGGAAAGGAAGCCACTACACCTATAGAGACCAGACCTATAGAGACCAGACCTATAGAGACCAGACCTATAGAGACCAGACCTATAGAGACCAGACCTATAGAGACCAGACCTATAGAGACCAGACCTATAGAGACCAGACCTATAGAGACCAGACCTATAGAGACCAGACCTATAGAAACCAGACCTATAGAGACCAGACCTATAGAGACCAGACCTATAGAGACCAGACCTATAGAGACCAGACCTATAGAAACCAGACCTATAGAGACCAGACCTATAGAGACCAGACCTATAGAGACCAGACCTATAGAAACCAGACTTATAGAGACCAGACCTATAGAGACCAGACCTATAGAGACCAGACCTATAGAGACCAGACCTATAGAGACCAGACCTATAGAGACCAGACCTATAGAGACCAGACCTATAGAGACCAGACCTATAGAGACCAGACCTATAGAGACCAGACCTATAGAGACCAGACCTATAGAGACCAGACCTATAGAGACCTATAGAAACAACCCCGCTTCAGGCTTGGGCAGTGGCTATGGTAAAGAGGAAAGGAAGCCACTACACCTACGTTATTGTTGAGTTATCATCATTGGGATTGAAAATTCTCGTGACAGTTAGACATTGTTACTAATTTGTAAATGAAGCTAGTTTGTTATTTTGAAGGATTTATTTAGGTTGTTAGAGAGAGAGAGAGAAACCAAAACCCAACAGTCATCTCATGGGTCTCCCAGTCAAGGTATTGAACCAGCATCTGTAGCAACACAGCTTGCACTGCTATGCAGTATCTTAGACCATTGCACCACTCAGGCACTGTACAACATGACCGGTCAGGAGAGTACGGCTACAGTACTACAGTAAAAGCAAAAAAAACTTTTAATTTTTTAATTTTATTTATTTAACATTTATTTAACCAGGTAGGCCAGTTGAGAACAAGTTCTCATTTGCAACTGCGACCTGGCCAAGATAAAGCAAAGCAGTGCGACACAAACAACAACACAGAATTACACATGGAATAAACAAACATACAGTCAATAACACAATAGAAAAAGTACATATACAGTGTGTGCACATGAGGTAGGATAAGGGAGGTAAGGCAATAAATAGGCCATAGTGGCGAAATAATTAGCAATTAAACACTGGAGTGATAGATGTGCAAGTAGAGATACTGGTGCAAAATAGCAAAAAAATCTAAAAGAATAACAGTATGGGGATGAGGTAGTTGGATGGGCTGTTTACAGATGGGCTATGTACAGGTGCAGTGATCTTTGAGCTGCTCTGACAGCTGGTGCTTAAAGCTAGTGAGGGAGATATGAGTCTCCAGCTTCAGTGATTTTTGCAATTCGTTCCAGTCATTGGCAGCAGAGAACTGGAAGGAAAGGCTTTGAGATTTGGAATTGGCTTTGGGGGTGAGCAGTGAAATATACCTGCTATGGTGACCAGTGAGCTGAGATAAGGCGGGACTTTACCTAGCAGAGACTTATAGATGACCTGGAGCCAGTGGGTTTGGCAATGAATATGAAGCGAGGGCCAGCCAACGAGAGCATACAGGTCGCAGTGGTGGGTAGTATATGGGGCTTTGGTGACAAAACGAATGGCACTGTGATAGACTACATCCAATTTGCTGAGTAGAGTGTTGGAGGCTATTTTGTAAATGACATCGCTGAAGTCAAGGATCGGTAGGATAGTCAGTTTTATGATGGTATGTTTGGCAGCATGAGTGAAATATGCTTTTTGTGAAATAGGAAGCGGATTCTAGATTTAATTTTTGTTTGGAAACGCTTAATGTGAGTCTGGAAGGAGAGTTTACAGTCTAGCCAGACACCTAGGTATTTGTAGTTGTCCACATACAATAAGTCAGAACCGTCCAGAGTAGTGATGCTGGATGGGCGGGCAGGTGCTGGTAGCGATCGGTTGAAGAGCATGCATTTAGTTTTACTTGTATTTAAGAGCAGTTGGAGGCCATGGACGGAGAGTTATATGGCATTGAAGCTCGTTTGGAGGTTTGTTAGCACGGTGTCCAAAGAAGGGCCAGATGTATACAGAATGGTGTTGTCTGCGTAGAGGTTGATCAGAGAATCACCAGCAGCAAGAGAGACATCATTGATGTATCCAGAGAAAAGAGTCGGCCCGAGAATTGAACCCTGTGGCACCCCCATAGAGACTCCCAGAGGTCCGGACAACAGGCCCTCCGATTTTGACACACTGAACTCTGTCTAAGAAGTAGTTGGTGAAGCAGGCGAGGCAGTCATTTGAGAAACCAAGGCTGTTATTCTTCCGATAAGAATGTGGTGATTGACAGAGTCGAAAGCCTTGGCCAGGTCGATGAATACGGCTGCACAGTAATGTCTCTTATCGATGGTGGTTATGATACTGTTTAGGACCTTGAGCGTGGCTGAGGTGCACCCATGACCAGCTCTGAAACCAGATTGCATAGCGGAGAAGGTACGGTGGGATTACAAACTTACATTATCATATTTATGCTCATATATATTATGTTAACTAATATCAAAGAAAGTTTTGGAATTGGCCTAATCAAGACCAAATTAAATCTGTGTGACATGATACCCTTTGGATTGATCATTTTATAATGTCAGTGTATTAGCTAGTACACAGTGCAGGTTTTAATCATGACCAGAGGGACCGCCTAAGTGCCAAATTATCCCTGGTAGATATAAAACAACATCATTCTGTGGTTCTGTGAGAACTGGCAAAATGTTTTACAAACTCATCCATGTTGAGGGAGCGTGCCCGCCTTGACTCAACACGGAGAATTCCGAGGTGACTTAATAACCTGCCATTGTTGTCCTAAAGTGGGTTTTAATCCGTTTTAAAGCTGAGAAGCTTCTCTCGCAAGAAGCACTGCTGACTGGTGTAACAACAGAAATCTTACAAAGTGGAAATAGCTAATGGAAGACCTCTTTATAAGGTTCTAGAAACACAACAAAGTCAAGGAGAGTAGACGGTCTGTCCCTTCCACTTTTCTCTCTCCTAGCTTGGTTTGATGAACCTCATGTTTGAGTTCCTCTAAATCTGACTCAAAGGTCTGAGCGAAGGCAAACAGAGGCTCCTCATTCAAGAATGTTGTACTCTTTGGGTTGAGAGACTGGACCCCTTGCATTATATTGCAATTCTTCTTTGAAAAACGCCTCTGCAGCTCAGCTGTGAGACTGTCAAGCGCCTGATAAAAAAGTAACTCTTTGGAAGCCATCACTTTGGTCACTATTTTTCTGTCCTACAGTGCTCATCATCAATGAGTCGTGAAATGTTTAACTTGTTTAAGTTGTCTTTTACACACTGTTGGTATAGTTATTTTGCAGTGCTCTGCAATCTCTTCAACCACTTTCCATAGTTCTCCAAAGTAACCCTCACATTTGTAGTCCTGTAATGTGTCTGTAAGGGCACCTACTAGATCCACAGCCCTTGCTAGGTCAAATCAAATCAAATGTATTTATATAGCCCTTCTTACATCAGCTGATGTCTCAAAGTGCTGTACAGAAACCCAGCCTAAAACCCCAAACAGCAAGCAATGCAGGTGTAGAAGCACGGTGGCTAGGAAAAACTCCCTAGAAAGAGAGTTTGATTGGAGCATGTCAGAAAGACATTTGGCATCACCAAGCACATTACAAAAGGTAACCAAAAGCCCTATGAAATGTAAATCTATCTGAGAAAGAAGGCCCCTTGCCTCCACTGATCTGTCACCACTATTTTCAAGTGTGATATCCTGTAGCACTCTCAGAACTACTGTCCCTCTGCCATGTATCTGCATGCCCACCTTACATCCTTAAGTCTCTGTAGTTCCCTGGGCGGCTAAAACTTTGTTCTGGATTTGATGGCTTGTGTACTTAGCATTGCCACATGCATTCATCCTTTTCTCTATGAGAGGGTCATGCTTTGCTATTTCTTCTAAGATTGTCAAAAAAATGACCCTGGTTGTGAGAGTCATCAGACTCAGACTTTCTCTGCGCGATATTTTGAGTGGCAGTTAATAGGAGCACATCTGCAATTGTTTTAATGTAAGTACAGTTTTCCTCCACTTACTTTTTACGGTCCTCATTTATGACATCTAACATTGATGAGTTGCTGTCAATAACCCTTTTATTCTGATTCCAAGCAGACATAGCATTGATATGATGCTCTGCCTTTGAATGGAACTTAAACCCAGAATCTTTAAACAGCGCCTTGTTCCAGTTACAAAAACCTGACTGTGATGTGAAGGCAGATTCAGGTGTATTGGGCACTGTGATGTGAAGGCAGATTCAGGTGTATTGGGCACTGTGATGTGAAGGCAGATTCAGGTGTATTGGGCACTGTGATGTGAAGGCAGATTCAGGTGTATTGGGCACTGTGATGTGAAGGCAGATTCAGGTGTATTGGGCACTGTGATGTGAAGGCAGATTCAGGTGTATTGGGCACTGTGATGTGAAGGCAGATTCAGGTGTATTGGGCACTGTGATGTGAAGGCAGATTCAGGTGTATTGGGCACTGTGATGTGAAGGCAGATTCAGGTGTATTGGGCACTGTGATGTGAAGGCAGATTCAGGTGTATTGGGCACTGTGATGTGAAGGCAGATTCAGGTGTATTGGGCACTGTGATGTGAAGGCAGATTCAGGTGTATTGGGCACTGTGATGTGAAGGCAGATTCAGGTGTATTGGGCACTGTGATGTGAAGGCAGATTCAGGTGTATTGGGCACTGTGATGTGAAGGCAGATTCAGGTGTATTGGGCACTGTGATGTGAAGGCAGATTCAGGTGTATTGGGCACTGTGATGTGAAGGCAGATTCAGGTGTATTGGGCACTGTGATGTGAAGGCAGATTCAGGTGTATTGGGCACTGTGATGTGAAGGCAGATCCATGTGTATTGGGCAGAGAAAAATGCCTACAGACAAAGCAATAAGTAGAATCTTGATTTACAGAATATTCAAGCAATGAATTGTCCTTTATACCAGGAGCTGTTGAAAGCCATTTTCCTAATGGCTAAAGTCAAAGTCAGTTTACAATTTTATCAACTTCTTGATAAGCTGTTCTTGCCATAATATGGACTTGGTCTTTTACCAAATAGAGCTATCTTCTGTATACCACCCCTACCTTGTCACACCACATCTGCTTGGCTCAAACGCATTAAGAAGGAAATCATTTTCACAAATGCAGTTTTTACAAGCACACCTGTTAATTGAAATGCATTCCAGGTGACTACCTCATGAAGCTGGTTGAGAGAATGTCAAGAGTGTAGAGAGAAAATTGTCCCAAGAACATTTGATCATATAACTTTAATGTGACTAGCTAGACAGGTGTTTTGTTATTATTTACCTTGGCAAGTCAGTTAAGAACAAATTCTTATTTACAATGACGGCTTAAGAACAGTGGGTTAACTGCCTTTTTCAGGGACAGAACGACAGATGTTTACCATGTCGGCTCAGGGATTCGATCTTGCAACCTTTCGGTTACTTGTCCAATGCTCTAACCACTAGACTACGCTGCTGCACTTTGATACAGTGCATTCGGTAAGTATTCAGACCCCTAGACTCTTTCCGCATTTTGTTAAAACACATTCCAATCAGAATAATACATGTATCAGTTAATAGATCACATTTGATCAAATGCCACTATTGTTCCAGCAGGTGGAGCTACAATGTAACAACATACAGCATTGTGACTCACAGTTCTATATTAGAATTCCATGAGTTCCATTCTGATGGTTGTTATGGTGATCAGGTGATCTCAGCCTCACTCTTCTTCAACATGATCACCTGTTCAACACAGAAGTAGTTCATCAGTGTGGCCATGTATTTACTTATCCAATACAGAACCACTTAGAAATGGAAATCATATCAGATGATTTACTAGTCAATACTGTGCTACTTAGAATCCTATCAAATGACTTCCAATGGGGCTCCTGCTTATGTCCAGTTCTCCGATGTCAATACCAGGGCTATTTACTCCCTATCAATACCAGGGCTATTTACTATTTATCAATACCAGGGCTATTTACTATTTATCAATACCAGGGCTATTTACTCCTTATCAATACCTGGGATATTTACTTCTTATCAATACCAGGGCTATTTACTCCTTATCAATACCAGGGCTATTTACTATTTATCAATACCAGGGCTATTTACTATTTATCAATACCAGGGTTATTTACTATTTATCAATACCATGTTCTTTGTTCTGGATTTGTTCTGGATTTGATGGCTTGTGTACTTAGCATTGCCACATGCATTCATCCTTTTCTCTATGAGAAGGTCATGCTTTGCTATTTCTTCTAAGATTGTCAAAAAATGACCCTGGTTGTGAGAGTCATCAGACTCAGACTTTCTCTGCGCTATATTTTGAGTGGCAGTTAATAGGAGCTTCAGCTTTAGCCCCACCCATCTCTTAAGCTTTAGCCCCACTCATCTCTAAAATTGTAAACTGACTTTTGAGAAAATGGCCTTTGAATGTTTTGGTACTACTACTGGAGGACCCTTCTTTGTCTACACCCATTCAGCATTGTTCACACTGAAGCTTTAGCCCCACCCATCTCTTCAGCTTTCTTCAGCAGAATTACTTTCCCATCATTCCTCAACTGTAGTGATCTAACATTTTGTAGCTCTGATTATCTACTTTAACCAATGTAAAAAACACAATTTCAAATGTTGCTACATGAGACCGATTTGAGCCGGTCGGTCACATATGGGAGAGTTGGTATTGATAAGGAGTAAATAGCCCTGGTGTTGATATGGAGTAAATAGCCCTGGTATTGATAAATAGTAAATAGCCCTGGTTTTGATAAATAGTAAATAGCCCTGGTATTGATAAGGAGTAAATAGCCCTGGTATTGATAAGAAGTAAATATCCCAGGTATTGATAGGGAGTAAATAGCCCTGGTATTGATAGGGAGTAAATAGCCCTGGTATTGATAGGGAGTAAATAGCCCTGGTATTGACATGGGAGAACTGGACATAAGCAGGAGCCCCATTGGAGGTAATTTGATCGGATTCTAAGTAGCACAGTATTGACTAGTAAATCATCTGATATGATTTCCATTTCTAAGTGGTTCTGTATTGGATAAGTAAATACATGGCCACACTGATGAACTACTTCTGTGTTGAACAGGTGATCGAGTTGAAGAAGAGTGAGGCTGAGATCACCTGATCACCATAACAACCATCAGAATGGAACTCATGGAATTCTAATATAGAACTGTGAGTCACAATGCTGTATGTTGTTACATTGTAGCTCCCCCTGCTGGAACAATAGTGGCATTTGATCAAATGTGATCTATTAACTGATACATGTATTATTCTGATTGGAATGTGTTTTAACAAAATGCGGAAAGAGTCTAGGGGTCTGAATACTTACCGAATGCACTGTATCAAAGTGCAGCAGCGTAGTCTAGTGGTTAGAGCATTGGACAAGTAACCGAAAGGTTGCAAGATCGAATCCCTAAGCCGACATGGTAAACATCTGTCGTTCTGTCCCTGAAAAAGGCAGTTAACCCACTGTTCTTAAGCCGTCATTGTAAATAAGAATTTGTTCTTAACTGACTTGCCAAGGTAAATAATAACAAAACACCTGTCTAGCTAGTCACATTAAAGTTATATGATCAAATGTTCTTGGGACAATTTTCTCTTGACATTCTCTCAACCAGCTTCATGAGGTAGTCACCTGGAATGCATTTCAATTAACAGGTGTGCTTGTAAAAACTGCATTTGTGAAAATGATTTCCTTCTTAATGCGTTTGAGCCAAGCAGATGTGTTGTGACAAGGTAGGGGTGGTATACAGAAGATAGCTCTATTTGGTAAAAGACCAAGTCCATATTATGGCAAGAACAGCTCAAATAAGCAAAGAGAAGCAACAGTCCATCATTACTTTAAGAAATAAAGGTCAGTCAATCCCGAAAATTTCAAGAACTTTGCAGTCGCAAAAACCATCAACCAATATGATTTAACTGGCTATATGATGAAAGTGTCTATATTCCCGTGAGCGTAGCTTCCAAATGAATATATAGTGTCCGTGGTGAGTAGAGGGTGGTTATTATTATTCGGCTAAAGGAAGTGTCGCCATGTTTATGACTAGAAAGAGAAGACGTTTTACCATCTGAGTTGAAGAGATACACAGGAAGTGTAGAATCACCAGGTCGAAATAATGAAGGTTAGATTTGGGAACAAGAGTTATGTTTAAAATTAGCAAAAATGTGTGTAATTTCTGCCATACTGCTCACACCTGTCTAGCTAGTCCACAAATGACAGTGAAAGTCACATTAATGTTATATGATCAAATGTTCTTGGGACAATTTCACATCGCAAGTTGAAATATTAACTACAGCCAACTTATTTTGTTTACATTGTTTGCAAACTCATGTGACGCGTATTAATGCCAAAATAACATTTACTTTGTTAAAATGTTTTTATTTAACCTTTATTTAACTAGGCAAGTCAGTTTAGAACAAATTTAAATTTACAATAACGGTCTACCCCTGCCCAACCCGGCCAGACGCTGGGCCAATTGTGTGCCTCCTTATGGGACTCCCAATCACAGCCGGTTATGATACAGCCTGGATCCGAACCAGGGTCAGCAGTGACACCTCTAGCACTGAGATGCAGTGCCTTAGACCGCTGTGATACAGCCTGGGATGGAACCAGGGTCTGTAGTGAATCCTCTACCACTGAGATGCAGTGCCTTAGACCGCTGCGCCACGTGGAAGCCTTCCCAGGTGCAAAACAGGCACAACAAAAAAACGTATATTTTTGTTAGCTAAAAACAGAGCCTACCTGCCCTGTATGACGGGTCGCCACTGTTGTTGTCACGTTTATTTCAAGATTCACATTAGTGCTCTTACGTGTTTTAGGACATTTGACATGAAGTTCATGTCCATATCAGAACACTAGATGGAGCTAGATATCGCGAGATGACATGAAGTTAATGTCCATATCAGAACACTAGATGGAACTAGATATCGCGAGATGACATGAAGTTAATGTCCATATCAGAACACTAGATGGGACTAGATATCGCGAGATGACATGAAGTTAATGTCCATATCAGAGCACTAGATGGAGCTAGATATCGCGAGATGATATTCAACTAGACGTACTGTAGGTGAAAGTGAAAGTAAAGTGTGAAACTCCACCACCCTTTTCCTCCGTTATTTCTGGAACAGACGTCGCGTTACATTCTGTTCGTTGCTAAATTAGCCTTTCGACTGTTTTGGTTTATTTTTCTAAACTCCAAATAGTTTTATTCACCAGGTACAAACAGCTTTACCTTGGAGTCAGACTTGTTTTGTTGGTGAAATGAAGACCTTTCCGACCTCGGTGGTCTGGTGTTTTGGGATTCTGTTCATCAGTGTTTCATTGATAACGACAGGTAGACCACAACATTATTCCTTCATTGTTTAGCCTGTAGGCTATTTTATTATCTGAACATAATATTAATAAGAAAGAAACGGGGAGAATTCAGGTGCAGGAAATGTACGATGTCTTGTCGTCTGATCAGACAGGACAGTTTGGGGTGTGGTGCTGTAGGGTGTCCGTGGAAGACAAACACTATTTACACAATACTAAGATACGGCAGTGACTGTTTCGTAGCAGGTTATGAGAATTAGTTTAATTATTTTAAGGTTAGGAAAAGGGTTAACGAAAATACTCTCCTAAATTGTTACGAAAGTCTTAGCTGTATCGAAGTGGCGTGAAAATAGTGTATCCGTCCGTGGTGAAAATGGTTAACCTCGAGGAAGTGTCGCCATGTTTTTGACTAAAAAGAAAAGACGTTTTACCATCTGAGTTGAAGAGACACACAGAATTCAGATCGTAAAACGTTTTCTCTCTTTAGTCATAAATGTGGCTGAAGCCAAGGAAGAGTAGACTCACAAGGTTGAAATAATTACGGTTAGATTTGGGAACAAGGGTTATGTTACGGTTAAATATACTTCAGTGAGTGTTAAGATTAGGGTAATGACTATAGAGATAGACGATTCATCTTTATATCTGTGACATTATAGATTAGGGTAATGACTATAGAGATAGGTATTTATATCTGTGACATTATATCGTCTGGTTAACTGTAAAACATACAGAATACTGCAGGGTACTGACCCAGACCAGACAGAGAACACATTACACCGGTTTTAAGGTCTCTGCACTGTAAAACATACAGAATGCTGCAGGGTACTGACCAAGACCAGACAGAGAACACATTACACCGGTTTAAAGGTCTCTGTACTGTAAAACATACAGAATGCTGCAGGGTACTGACCAAGACCAGACAGAGAACACACATTACACCGGTTTTAAGGTCTCTGTACTGTAAAACATACAGAATACTGCAGGGTACTGACCAAGACCAGACAGAGAACACATTACACCGGTTTTAAGGTCTCTGTACTGTAAAACATACAGAATGCTGCAGGGTACTGACCAAGACCAGACAGAGAACACATTACACCGGTTTTAAGGTCTCTGTACTGTAAAACATACAGAATGCTGCAGGGTACTGACCAAGACCAGACAGAGAACACATTACACCGGTTTTAACGTCTCTGCACCGGTTGCCTACGGAGGTAAAAACAGACTCATTTAGGATATTCAACGGATATTCGCCTGTAGTTTTCAACAGTGGACAACACCAACTAATCAGTTAGGGACCATCTACATAGTGACAAATCAAAATTTTCAAATGTCAATAGCTCTTTAACCATTACTCCTAAAACTTTCACAATTGGTTGTAGCTAACCCGATGTCAGAGACACACAATGCACACACTTTTTTTGTCGATTTACATATCACACTATTTTAAATTATTTATTTAGATTTTTGAAATTCAATAGTGCCTTGGTTATGTGACCCTCATACCTCAAACAAGGTTCAGAATGTCCACTCAGGGGGTCTACACATTGGACACCCTTTAGTTTGTCCATTTACATGGACAATTTTAAAAATATTCAAATTTCAATAGCTCCTTAGTCATATGACCTACAACCCTCAAACAAACGTCATAATATCCACTGAGGAGCCTTATATACACTCTTGTTTGTGTACTGTAATCTCACGTGGTGTTACGTACGTTTTCAATTTCTGTAGCTCCTTGGTCATGTTAATTACACACCTAAGAAGCGTGCAGTGGATATACACCCATATTGCATAACCTCTAGTCATGTATCTTCTATATTGTTGTACATTATTATTAGTTTGACCATTAGGGAGGCCATATTGCATAACCTCTAGTCATGTATCTTCTATATTGTTGTACATTATTATTAGTTTGACCATTAGGGGGGCCATATTGCATAACCTCTAGTCATGTCTCTTCTATATTGTTGTACATTATTATTAGTTTGACCATTAGGGGGGCCATATTGCATAACCTCTAGTCATGTCTCTTCTATATTGTTGTACATTATTATTAGTTTGACCATTAGGGGGGCCATATTGCATAACCTCTAGTCATGTCTCTTCTATATTGTTGTACATTATTATTAGTTTGACCATTAGGGAGGCCATAAATGTGCATGTGTGCACCTCCAGCAGGCCACAAATGTGCATGTGTCAGCATATGGTCTCACAAGGGGTCTGAGGATCTCATCTCGGTACCTAATGGCATTCAGGCTACCTCTGGCGAGCACATGGAGGGCTGTGCGGCCCCACAAAGAAATGCCACCCCACACCATGACTGACCCACCGCCAAACCGGTCATGCTGGAGGATGTTGCAGGCACCAGAACGTTCTCCACGGCGTCTCCAGACTCTGTCACGTCTGTCACATGTGCTCATGTGCTCAGTGTGAACCTGCTTTCATCTGTGAAGAGCACAGGGCGCCAGTGGCGAATTTGCCAATCTTGGTGTTCTCTGGCAAATGCCAAACGTCCTGCACGGTGTTGGGCTGTAAGCACAACCCCCACCTGTGGACGTCGGGCCCTCATACCACCCTCATGGAGTCTGTTTCTGACCGTTTGAGCAGACACATGCACATTTGTGGCCTGCTGGAGGTCATTTTGCAGGGCTCTGGCAGTGCACCTCCTTGCACAAAGGCGGAGGTAGCGGTCCTGCTGCTGGGTTGTTGCCCTCCTACGGCCTCCTCCACGTCTCCTGATGTACTGGCCTATCTCCTGGTAGCGCCTCCATGCTCTGGACACTACGCTGACAGACACAACAAACCTTTTTGCCACAGCTCGCATTGATGTGCCATCCTGGATGAACTGCACTACCTGAGCCACTCGTGTGGGTTGTAGACTCCGTCTCATGCTACCACTAGAGTGAAAGCACCGCCAGCATTCAAAAGTGACCAAAACATCAGCCAGGAAGCATAGGAACTGAGAAGTGGTGTGTGGTCACCACCTGCAGAACCATTCCTTTTTTGGGGGTGTCTTACTAATTGCCTATAATTTCCACCTTTTGTCTATTCCATTTGCACAACAGCATGTGAAATTTATTGTCAATCAGTGTTGCTTCCTAAGTGGACAGTTTGATTTCACAGAAGTGTGATTGACTTGGAGTTACATTGTGTTGTTTAAGTGTTCCCTTTATTTTTTTGAGCAGTGTAGTTTAACACCATCTAGTCAGAATACAGGAAGGTTATATAGTTTAACATCTGATCTAGTCAGAATACAGGAAGGTTATATAGTTTACCACCATCTGATCTAGTCAGAATACAGGAAGGTTATATAGTTTAATACCATCTAGTCAGAATACAGGAAGGTTATATAGTTTAACATCTGATCTAGTCAGAATACAGGAAGGTTATATAGTTTAACATCTGATCTAGTCAGAATACAGGAAGGTTATATAGTTTACCACCATCTGATCTAGTCAGAATACAGGAAGGTTATATAGTTTAACATCTGATCTAGTCAGAATACAGGAAGGTTATATAGTTTAACATCTGATCTAGTCAGAATACAGGAAGGTTATATAGTTTACCACCATCTGGTCTAGTCAGAATACAGGAAGGTTATATAGTTTAACACCATCTGATCTAGTCAGAATACAGGAAGGTTATATAGTTTAACATCTGATCTAGTCAGAATACAGGAAGGTTATATAGTTTAACACCATCTGATCTAGTCAGAATACAGGAAGGTTATATAGTTTACCATCTGATCTAGTCAGAATACAGGAAGGTTATATAGTTTAATACCATCTAGTCAGAATACAGGAAGGTTATATAGTTTAACATCTGATCTAGTCAGAATACAGGAAGGTTATATAGTTTAACACCATCTGATCTAGTCAGAATACAGGAAGGTTATATAGTTTACCATCTGATCTAGTCAGAATACAGGAAGGTTATATAGTTTAACATCTGATCTAGTCAGAATACAGGAAGGTTATATAGTTTAACACCATCTGATCTAGTCAGAATACAGGAAGGTTATATAGTTTAACACCACCTGATCTAGTCAGAATACAGGAAGGTTATATAGTTTACCATCTGATCTAGTCAGAATACAGGAAGGTTATATAGTTTAACACCATCTGATCTAGTCAGAATACAGGAAGGTTATATAGTTTAACACCATCTAGTCAGAATACAGGAAGGTTATATAGTTGATCTAGTCAGAATACAGGAAGGTTATATAGTTTAACACCACCTGATCTAGTCAGAATACAGGAAGGTTATATAGTTTACCATCTGATCTAGTCAGAATACAGGAAGGTTATATAGTTTAACACCATCTGATCTAGTCAGAATACAGGAAGGTTATATAGTTTAACACCATCTAGTCAGAATACAGGAAGGTTATATAGTTGATCTAGTCAGAATACAGGAAGGTTATATAGTTTAACATCTGATCTAGTCAGAATACAGGAAGGTTATATAGTTTAACACCATCTAGTCAGAATACAGGAAGGTTATATAGTTTAACACCATCTGATCTAGTCAGAATACAGGAAGGTTATATAGTTTAACACCATCTAGTCAGAATACAGGAAGGTTATATAGTTAACATCTGATCTAGTCAGAATACAGGAAGGTTATATAGTTTAACTCCATCTAGTCAGAATACAGGAAGGTTATATAGTTTAACACCATCTAGTCAGAATACAGGAAGGTTATATAGTTTAACATCTGATCTAGTCAGAATACAGGAAGGTTATATAGTTTAGCATCTGATCTAGTCAGAATACAGGAAGGTTATATAGTTTAACATCTGATCTAGTCAGAATATAGGAAGGTTATATAGTTTACCACCATCTGGTCTAGTCAGAATACAGGAAGTTTATATAGTTTAACACCATCTAGTCAGAATACAGGAAGGTTATATAGTTTAACACCATCTGATCTAGTCAGAATACAGGAAGGTTATATAGTTTACCACCATCTAATCTAGTCAGAATACAGGAAGGTTATATAGTTTACCACCATCTGATCTAGTCAGAATACAGGAAGGTTATATAGTTTACCACCATCTAATCTAGTCAGAATACAGGAAGGTTATATAGTTTACCACCATCTAATCTAGTCAGAATACAGGAAGGTTATATAGTTTAACACCATCTAGTCAGAATACAGGAAGGTTATATAGTTTAATACCATCTGATCTAGTCAGAATACAGGAAGGTTATATAGTTTACCACCATCTGATCTAGTCAGAATACAGGAAGGTTATATAGTTTACCACCATCTAATCTAGTCAGAATACAGGAAGGTTATATAGTTTACCACCATCTGATCTAGTCAGAATACAGGAAGGTTATATAGTTTAACATCATCTGATCTAGTCAGAATACAGGAAGGTTATATAGTTTAACATCTGATCTAGTCAGAATACAGGAAGGTTATATAGTTTACCACCATCTGATCTAGTCAGAATACAGGAAGGTTATATAGTTTAATACCATCTAGTCAGAATACAGGAAGGTTATATAGTTTAACACCTGATCTAGTCAGAATACAGGAAGGTTATATAGTTTACCACCATCTAATCTAGTCAGAATACAGGAAGGTTATATAGTTTACCACCATCTGATCTAGTCAGAATACAGGAAGGTTATATAGTTTAACATCATCTGATCTAGTCAGAATACAGGAAGGTTATATAGTTTAACATCTGATCTAGTCAGAATACAGGAAGGTTATATAGTTTACCACCATCTGATCTAGTCAGAATACAGGAAGGTTATATAGTTTAATACCATCTAGTCAGAATACAGGAAGGTTATATAGTTTAACACCATCTAGTCAGAATACAGGAAGGTTATATAGTTTACCACCATCTGATCTAGTCAGAATACAGGAAGGTTATATAGTTTAACATCTGATCTAGTCAGAATACAGGAAGGTTATATAGTTTAACACCATCTGATCTAGTCAGAATACAGGAAGGTTATATAGTTTAACGCCATCTGATCTAGTCAGAATACAGGAAGGTTATATAGTTTACCACCATCTGATCTAGTCAGAATACAGGAAGGTTATATAGTTTAATACCATCTAGTCAGAATACAGGAAGGTTATATAGTTTAACACCTGATCTAGTCAGAATACAGGAAGGTTATATAGTTTACCACCATCTGATCTAGTCAGAATACAGGAAAGTTATATAGTTTAATACCATCTAGTCAGAATACAGGAAGGTTATATAGTTTAACATCTGATCTAGTCAGAATACAGGAAGGTTATATAGTTTAACATCTGATCTAGTCAGAATACAGGAAGGTTATATAGTTTACCACCATCTGATCTAGTCAGAATACAGGAAAGTTATATAGTTTAATACCATCTAGTCAGAATACAGGAAGGTTATATAGTTTAACACCATCTGATCTAGTCAGAATACAGGAACGTTATATAGTTTAACACCATCTAGTCAGAATACAGGAAGGTTATATAGTTTAACATCTGATCTAGTCAGAATACAGGAAGGTTATATAGTTTACCACCATCTGATCTAGTCAGAATACAGGAAGGTTATATAGTTTACCACCATCTGATCTAGTCAGAATACAGGAAGGTTATATAGTTTAACACCATCTGATCTAGTCAGAATACAGGAAGGTTATATAGTTTAAAACCATCTGATCTAGTCAGAAAACAGGAAGGTTATATAGTTTACCAACATCTGATCTAGTCAGAATACAGGAAGGTTATATAGTTTAAAACCATCTGATCTAGTCAGAAAACAGGAAGGTTATATAGTTTACCAACATCTGATCTAGTCAGAATACAGGAAGGTTATATAGTTTACCACCATCTGATCTAGTCAGAATAAAGGAAGGTTATATAGTTTAACTCCATCTGATCTAGTCAGAATACAGGAAGGTTATATAGTTTAATACCATCTAGTCAGAATACAGGAAGGTTATATAGTTTAACACCATCTAGTCAGAATACAGGAAGGTTATATAGTTTACCATCTGATCTAGTCAGAATACAGGAAGGTTATATAGTTTAATACCATCTAGTCAGAATACAGGAAGGTTATATAGTTTAACATCTGATCTAGTCAGAATACAGGATACAGGAAGATTATATACAGTGGTTTCTCCATTAAAAGTTGCGAGCTTACACCGCGGGACTTAGTGTTTACCACTCCTGTTCCTGGGACATCAGTGATTACACATTGTCCAGCACGCTATCGACTATCGACTGTGCTTAATTGGGGTTGGGGCCGATTGTGGCTGAAAACACTTGATCAATTAACGTGGAACGAGGAAAAAGTATTATTATTAGTTTTTCACAAGCAGGATGGGCTATTAGCTGATCAATAGACTATTCAACCTTTACTAGTGTAGCAGGATGGGCTGATCAATAGACTATTCAACCTTTACTAGTGTAGCAGGATGGGCTATTAGCTGATCAATAGACTATTCAACCTTTACTAGTGTAGCAGGATGGGCTATTAGCTGATCAATAGACTATTCAACCTTTACTAGTGTAGCAGGATGGGCTATTAGCTGATCAATAGACTATTCAACCTTTACTAGTGTAGCAGGATGGGCTATTAGCTGATCAATAGACTATTCAACCTTTACTAGTGTAGCAGGATGGGCTATTAGTTGATCAATAGACTATTCAACCTTTACTAGTGTAGCAGGATGGGCTGATCAATAGACAACCTTTACTAGTTTAGCAGGATGGGCTATTAGCTGATCAATAGACTATTCAACCTTTACTAGTGTAGCAGGATGAGCTGATCAATAGACTATTCAACCTTTACTAGTGTAGCAGGATGGGCTATTAGCTGATCAATAGACTATTCAACCTTTACTAGTGTAGCAGGATGGGCTGATCAATAGACTATTCAACCTTTACTAGTGTAGCAGGATGGGCTGATCAATAGACTATTCAACCTTTACTAGTGTAGCAGGATGGGCTATTAGCTGATCAATAGACTATTCAACCTTTGCTAGTGTAGCAGGATGGGCTATTAGCTGATCAATAGACTATTCAACCTTTACTAGTGTAGCAGGATGGGCTGATCAATAGACAACCTTTACTAGTGTAGCAGGATGGGCTATTAGCTGATCAATAGACTATTCAACCTTTACTAGTGTAGCAGGATGGGCTGATCAATAGACTATTCAACCTTTACTAGTGTAGCAGGATGGGCTGATCAATAGACTATTTAACCTTTACTAGTGTAGCAGGATGGCTGATCAATAGACTATTCAACCTTTACTAGTGTAGCAGGATGGGCTATTAGCTGATCAATAGACTATTCAACCTTTACTAGTGTAGCAGGATGGGCTGATCAATAGACTATTCAACCTTTACTAGTGTAGCAGGATGGGCTGATCAATAGACTATTCAACCTTTACTAGTGTAGCAGGATGGGCTGATCAATAGACCATTCAACCTTTACTAGTGTAGCAGGATGGGCTATTAGCTGATCAATAGACTATTCAACCTTTACTAGTGTAGCAGGATGGGCTGATCAATAGACTATTCAACCTTTACTAGTGTAGCAGGATGGGCTATTAGCTGATCAATAGACTATTCAACCTTTACTAGTGTAGCAGGATGGGCTGATCAATAGACTATTCAACCTTTACTAGTGTAGCAGGATGGGCCATTAGCTGATCAATAGACTATTCAACCTTTACTAGTGTAGCAGGATGGGCTGATCAATAGACTATTCAACCTTTACTAGTGTAGCAGGATGGGCTGATCAATAGACTATTCAACCTTTACTAGTGTAGCAGGATGGGCTATTAGCTGATCAATAGACTATTCAACCTTTACTAGTGTAGCAGGATGGGCTGATCAATAGACTATTCAACCTTTACTAGTGTAGCAGGATGGGCTATTAGCTGATCAATAGACTATTCAACCTTTACTAGTGTAGCAGGATGGGCTGTTAGCTGATCAAAAGACTATTCAACCTTTACTAGTGTAGCAGGATGGGCTGATCAATAGACTATTCAACCTTTACTAGTGTAGCAGGATGGGCTATTAGCTGATCAATAGACTATTCAACCTTTACTAGTGTAGCAGGATGGGCTGATCAATAGACCATTCAACCTTTACTAGTGTAGCAGGATGGGCTATTAGCTGATCAATAGACTATTCAACATTTACTAGTGTAGCAGGATGAGCTGATCAATAGACTATTCAACCTTTACTAGTGTAGCAGGATGGGCTATTAACTGATCAATAGACTATTCAACCTTTACTAGTGTAGCAGGATGGGCTGATCAATAGACTATTCAACCTTTACTAGTGTAGCAGGATGGGCTATTAGCTGATCAATAGACTATTCAACCTTTACTAGCATAGTAGGATTACTAGAGAATTGTCTAATAGCTGAGCTAGGTGTGAACCCCCCCAACCCTGCAATGAGGGGCAATGTACTGTCTGGGATGATGCCACAGTGAACAAGAGGGTTTATGTAATACGCTTCATCCGGCAGATGGCAGTAAAATTGAAAGATTGTGTGCATTACGAATTTAGATCCAGTTTACACCGAATATCTAGACACTGTACTGTGTTTGACATGTGATCTTTTAATTGTATTTATTTATTTATTTAACCTTTAATTTACTAGGCAAGTCAGTTAAGAACAAATTCTTATTCACAGTGACGGCCTACCAAAAGGCAAAAGGCATCCGGCGGGTTTGGGGACTGGAATTTAAAATATAAATAAATAACAAAAAACATAGGACAAAACACACATCACGACAAGAGACAACACAACACTACATAAAGACAGACAACACAACACTACATAAAGAGAGACAACACAACACTACATAAAGAGAGACAACACAACACTACATAAAGACAGACAACACAACACTACATAAAGACAGACAACACAACACTACATAAAGACAGACAACACAACACTACATAAAGACAGACAACACAACACTACATAAAGACAGACAACACAACACTACATAAAGAGAGACAACACAACACTACATAAAGAGAGACAACACAACACTACATAAAGAGAGACAACACAACACTACATAAAGAGAGACAACACAACACTACATAAAGAGAGACAACACAACACTACATAAAGAGAGACAACACAACACTACATAAAGAGAGACAACACAACACTACATAAAGAGAGACAACACAACACTACATAAAGAGAGACAACACAACACTACATAAAGAGAGACAACACAACACTACATAAAGACAGACAACACAACACTACATAAAGACAGACAACAAAACACTACATAAAGACAGACAACAAAACACTAAATAAAGACAGACAACAAAACACTACATAAAGACAGACAACAAAACACTACATAAAGACAGACAACAAAACACTACATAAAGACAGACAACAAAACACTAAATAAAGACAGACAACAAAACACTAAATAAAGACAGACAACAAAACACTACATAAAGACAGACAACAAAACACTACATAAAGACAGACAACAAAACACTACATAAAGACAGACAACAAAACACTACATAAAGACAGACAACAAAACACTACATAGAGAGACAACACAACACTACATAAAGAGAGACAACACAACACTACATAAAGAGAGACAACACAACACTACATAAAGAGAGACAACACTACACTACATAAAGACAGACAACACTACATAAAGACAGACAACACTACATAAAGACAGACAACACAACACTACATAAAGACAGACAACAAAACACTACATAAAGACAGACAACAAAACACTACATAAAGACAGACAACAAAACACTACATAAAGACAGACAACAAAACACTACATAAAGACAGACAACACAACACTACATAAAGACAGACAACACAACTCTACATAAAGAGAGACAACACAACACTACATAAAGAGAGACAACACAACACTACATAAAGAGAGACAACACTACATAAAGACAGACAACACTACATAAAGACAGACAACACTACATAAAGACAGACAACACAACACTACATAAAGAGAGACAACACAACACTACATAAAGACAGACAACAAAACACTACATAACGACAGACAACAAAACACTACATAAAGACAGACAACACTACATAAAGACAGACAACACAACACTACATAAAGACAGACAACAAAACACTACATAAAGACAGACAACAAAACACTACATAGACAGACAACACAACACTACATAAAGACAGACAACACAACACTGCATAAAGACAGACAACACAACACTACATAAAGACAGACAACACAACACTACATAAAGACAGACAACAAAACACTACATAAAGACAACACAACACTACATAAAGACAGACAACAAAACACTACATAAAGACAGACAACAAAACACTACATAAAGACAGACAGACTTAAGACAACACAGCATGGTAGCAACACAACATGACAACAACACGGTAGCAACACAACATGACAACAACATGGTATCAACACTACATGACAACAACATGGTAGCAACACAGCATGACAACAGCATGGTAGCAACACAGCATGACAACAGCATGGTAGCAACACATCATGACAACAACATGGTAGCAACACAGCATGACAACAGCATGGTAGCAACACAGCATGACAACAGCATGGTAGCAACACATCATGACAACAGCATGGTAGCAACACAACATGACAACAACATGGTAGCAACACATCATGACAACAGCATGGTAGCAACACAACATGACAACAGCATGGTAGCAACACAGCATGACAACACAGCATGACAACAGCATGGTAGCAACACATGACAACAGCATGGTAGCAACACAGCATGACAACAGCATGGTAGCAACACATCATGACAACAGCATGGTAGCAACACAACATGACAACAACATGGTAGCAACACATGACAACAGCATGGTAGCAACACAACATGACAACAACATGGTAGCAACACAACATGACAACAACATGGTAGCAACACAACATGACAACAACATGGTAGCAACACATCATGACAACAACATGGTAGAAACACAACATGACAACAGCATGGTAGCAACACAACATACCAACAACATGGTAGGAACACAACATGACAACAACATGGTAGCAACACATCATGACAACAACATGGTAGCAACACAACATGACAACAACATGGCCGCAGCACATGACAACAACATGGTAGCAACACAACATGGCAGCAACACAACATGACAACAACATGGTAGCAACACAACATGACAACAACATGGTAGCAACACAACATGGTAGCAACACAACATGACAACAACATGGCAGCAACACAACATGGTAGCAACACAACATGGCAGCAACACAACATGGTAGCAACACATCATGAAAACAACATGGTAGCAACACAACATGGTAGCAACACAGCATGACAACAACATGGTAGCAACACATCATGACAACAACATGGTAGCAACACAACATGACAACAACATGGTAGCAACACATCATGACAACAACATGGTAGCAACACAACATGACAACAACATGGTAGCAACACAACATGGTAGCAACACAACATGGTAGCAACACAGCATGACAACAACATGGCAGCAACACAACATGACAACAGCATGGTAGGAACACAACATGACAACAACATGGTAGCAACACAACATGACAACAACATGGCAGCAACACAGCATGACAACAACATGGTAGCAACACAACATGACAACAACATGGTAGCAACACAACATGACAACAACATGGTAGGAACACAACATGACAACAACATGGTAGCAACACAACATGACAACAACATGGTAGAAACACAACATGGTAGCAACACAACATGACAACAACATGGTAGCAACACAACATGACAACAACATGGCAGCAACACAACATACCAACAACATGGTAGGAACACAACATGACAACAACATGGTAGCAACACAACATGACAACAACATGGTAGCAACACAACATGGTAGCAACACAACATGGTAGAAACACAACATGGCAACAGCATGGTAGCAACACATCATGACAACAACATGGTAGCAACACATCATGACAACAACATGGTAGCAACACAGCATGACAACAACATGGTAGCAACACAGCATGACAACAGCATGGTAGCAACACATCATGACAACAACATGGTAGCAACACAACATGACAACAGCATGGTAGCAACACAACATGGCAGCAACACAACATGGTAGCAACACAACATGGTAGCAACACAGCATGGTAGCAACACAACATGGTAGCAACACATCATGACAACAACATGGTAGCAACACAGCATGACAACAACATGGTAGCAACACAGCATGACAACAGCATGGTAGCAACACAGCATGACAACAACATGGTAGCAACACATCATGACAACAACATGGTAGCAACACAACATGACAACAGCATGGTAGCAACACAACATGGCAGCAACACAACATGGTAGCAACACAACATGGTAGCAACACAACATGGTAGCAACACAACATGGTAGCAACACAGCATGACAACAGCATGGTAGCAACACAACATGGCAGCAACACAACATGGTAGCAACACAACATGGTAGCAACACAACATGGTAGCAACACAACATGGTAGCAACACAGCATGACAACAACATGGTAGCAACACAGCATGACAACAGCATGGTAGCAACACAACATGACAACAACATGGTAGCAACACATGACAACAGCATGGTAGCAACACAACATGACAACACAGCATGGTCGCAACACAGCATGACAACAACATGGTAGCAACACAACATAACAACATGGTAGCAACACAACATAACAACATGGTAGCAACACAGCATGACAACAGCATGGTCGCAACACAGCATGACAACAACATGGTAGCAACACAACATGACAACAACATGGTAGCAACACAACATAACAACAACATGGTAGCAACACAACATGGTAGCAACATGACAACAACATGGTAGCAACACAACATGGTAGCAACACAACATGGTAGCAACATGACAACAACATGGTAGCAACACAACATGGTAGCAACACAACATGGTAGCAACACAACATGACAACAACATGGTAGCAACACAACATAACAACATGGTAGCAACACAACATGGTAGCAACACAACATAACAACATGGTAGCAACACAACATGGTAGCAACACAACATAACAACATGGTAGCAACACAACATGGTAGCAACACAACATAACAACATGGTAGCAACACAACATAACAACATGGTAGCAACACAACATAACAACATGGTAGCAAAACAACATAACAACATGGTAGCAACACAGCATGACAACATGGTACAAACATTATTGGGGACAGACAAAGGGTATTAAGATGGTAGAGACAACAATACATCACACAATGCAGCCACAACTGTCAGTAAGAGTGTCCATGATTGAGTCTTTGAAAGTAGAGATTGAGATAAAACTGTCCAGTTTGAGTGTTTGTTGCAGCTCGTTCCAGTCGCTAGCTGCAGCGAACTGAAAAGAGGAGCGACCCAGGGATGGGTGGCTTTGGGGACGGAAGTAGATTTAACAACTGACACATCAATAAGGGATCATATCTTTCACCTGGATTCACCTGGTCATTCTGTCATGGAAAGAGCAGGTGTTCATAGTGTTTTATTAACTCAGTGTGTAGTTGCTAATGGCAGCCTGCAGTACCCCGTTTGGCCTTCAACTTGAGTTACTTAATGAGAGGGGCAGCACTGAGCTAGCCTGCATGTTATATCTAATGGCAGCCTGCAGTACCCTGGTTGGCCTTCAACTTGAGTTACTTAATGAGAGGGGGCAGCACTGAGCTAGCCTGCATGTTATGTCTAATGGCAGCCTGCAGTACCCTGGTTGGCCTTCAACTTGAGTTACTTAATGAGAGGGGGCAGCACTGAGCTAGCCTGCATGTTATGTCTAATGGCAGCCTGCAGTACCCCGGTTGGCCTTCAACTTGAGTTACTTAATGAGAGGGGGCAGCACTGAGCTAGCCTCCATGTTATGTCTAATGGCAGCCTGCAGTACCCCTGTTGGCCTTCAACTTGAGTTACTTAATGAGAGGGGGCAGCACTGAGCTAGCCTGCATGTTATGTCTAATGGCAGCCTGCAGTACCCTGGTTGGCCTTCAACTTGAGTTACTTAATGAGAGGGGGCAGCACTGAGCTAGCCTGCATGTTATGTCTAATGGCAACCTGCAGTACCCCGGTTGGCCTTCAACTTGAGTTACTTAATGAGGGGGCAGCACTGAGTTAGCCTGCAACGTCACTTCCTGGAGTTGCTCAAACTGTCTACATAAATCTCCCACATGAGACGCCATCTTAAACGACTTCATTTGGCTTCAATGCACTATTGAGTCTTCACATAGGAATGAATGGGGTCGTGATTGGTGGCTTTGTTCATTCATATGGCCAAAGTCCAGTTATCTCTGACTGTGTCGTTTGTTTTTCTCCAGGGTCGTCTGAGGTTCAGGTTGTTGGACCGGCTGACCCAGTCGTTGCCGTAGCTGGTGATGACATCATTCTACCATGTTCCCTGAAACCCAGTGCCAGTGCTAAGGACATGGCAGTGAAGTGGACAAGATTGAACCTGAAAGCAGAAGACGTCCACCTTTACCTTGACGGTCGAGACTCCAATGTGGATCAGTTTCCGTCCTACAAGGGAAGGACATCAATGTTTCATGAAGAACTGAAGAACGGCAACGTCTCCTTAAAGCTGATCAACGTTACTCTCTCTGATGCTGGAAGCTACAGGTGCTTCATTCCAAAACTGAACAGCCAGGTGAAGGAAACCACCGTTCAACTCATTGTTGGTGAGTCATGAAGACTGGAGATGTGATCAGAGGTTGTATTGGTAAATCTGGCTAAATGATTGGCTCCTAAAATATCAAAATGTCTTCCTCCCTCATCATTCCTTCCTCTGTTAGAGATCATGTTTTCAGCTGGTCTTCCTCCCTCATCATTCCTTCCTCTGTTATAGATCATGTATTCAGCTGGTCTTCCTCCCTCATCATTCCTTCCTCTGTTATAGATCATGTATTCAGCTGGTCTTCCTCCCTCATCATTCCTTCCTCTGTTATAGGTCATGTATTCAGCTGATCTTCCTCCCTCATCATTCCTTCCTCTGTTAGAGATCATATATTCAGCTGGTCTTCCTCCCTCATCATTCCTTCCTCTGTTATAGGTCATGTATTCAGCTGATCTTCCTCCCTCATCATTCCTTCCTCTGTTAGAGATCATATATTCAGCTGCTCAGCACACAGCCTTTACAACACACTCCTCACACATCAAAACCTCCCACACTGTCACACTGTCTGTGTCCTAATATTCCTACTGTTGACTCACTGCTGTGTCCTAATATTCCTACTACCTACTGTTGACTCACTGCTGTGTCCCAATATTCCTACTGTTGACTCACTGCTGTGTCCTAATATTCCTACTGTTGACTCACTGCTGTGTCCTAATATTCCTACTATTGACTCACTGCTGTGTCCTAATATTCCTACTACCTACTGTTGACTCACAGTAGTTACTATGTACTGATAGTGATACATACTATAGAGAAGGTATTGTATAGTCAACAGCATTGTGCTGCTTTGTTAATTGATTTGTCCAAGGTGTTTGACACAGTGAAAAAATTGATGCAGAGATTGTCAAACAGGTATTCAGGTTGATGACATGATAATACTGGAGTGTTGCAGGGTTCTGTTAATACTGGAGTGCTGCAGGGTTCTGTTAATACTGGAGTGCTGCAGGGTTCTGTTAATACTGGAGTGCTGCAGGGTTCTGTTAATACTGGAGTGCTGCAGGGTTCTGTTAATACTGGAGTGCTGCAGGGTTCTGTTAATACTGGAGTGCTGCAGGGTTCTGTTAATACTGGAGTGCTGCAGGGTTCTGTTAATACTGGAGTGCTGCAGGGTTCTGTTAATACTGGAGTGCTGCAGGGTTCTGTTAATACTGGAGTGCTGCAGGGTTCTGTTAATACTGGAGTGCTGCAGGGTTCTGTTAATACTGGAGTGCTGCAGGGTTCTGTTAATACTGGAGTGCTGCAGGGTTCTGTTAATACTGGAGTGCTGCAGGGTTCTGTTAATACTGGAGTGCTGCAGGGTTCTGTTAATACTGGAGTGCTGCAGGGTTCTGTTAATACTGGAGTGCTGCAGGGTTCTGTTAATACTGGAGTGCTGCAGGGTTCTGTTAATACGGGAGTGCTGCAGGGTTCTGTTAATACGGGAGTGCTGCAGGGTTCTGTTAATACGGGAGTGCTGCAGGGTTCTGTTAATACTGGAGTGCTGCAGGGTTCTGTTAATACTGGAGTGCTGCAGGGTTCTGTTAATACGGGAGTGTTGCAGGGTTCTGTTAATACGGGAGTGTTGCAGGGTTCTGTTAATACTGGAGTGCTGCAGGGTTCTGTTAATACTGGAGTGCTGCAGGGTTCTGTTAATACTGGAGTGCTGCAGGGTTCTGTTAATACTGGAGTGCTGCAGGGTTCTGTTAATACTGGAGTGCTGCAGGGTTCTGTTAATACTGGAGTGCTGCAGGGTTCTGTTAATACTGGAGTGCTGCAGGGTTCTGTTAATACTGGAGTGCTGCAGGGTTCTGTTAATACTGGAGTGCTGCAGGGTTCTGTTAATACTGGAGTGCTGCAGGGTTCTGTTAATACTGGAGTGCTGCAGGGTTCTGTTAATACTGGAGTGCTGCAGGGTTCTGTTAATACTGGAGTGCTGCAGGGTTCTGTTAATACTGGAGTGCTGCAGGGTTCTGTTAATACTGGAGTGCTGCAGGGTTCTGTTAATACTGGAGTGCTGCAGGGTTCTGTTAATACTGGAGTGCTGCAGGGTTCTGTTAATACTGGAGTGCTGCAGGGTTCTGTTAATACTGGAGTGCTGCAGGGTTCTGTTAATACTGGAGTGCTGCAGGGTTCTGTTAATACTGGAGTGCTGCAGGGTTCTGTTAATACTGGAGTGCTGCAGGGTTCTGTTAATACTGGAGTGCTGCAGGGTTCTGTTAATACTGGAGTGCTGCAGGGTTCTGTTAATACGGGAGTGCTGCAGGGTTCTGTTAATACGGGAGTGCTGCAGGGTTCTGTTAATACGGGAGTGCTGCAGGGTTCTGTTAATACGGGAGTGCTGCAGGGTTCTGTTAATACTGGAGTGTTGCAGGGTTCTGTTAATACTGGAGTGCTGCAGGGTTCTGTTAATACTGGAGTGCTGCAGGGTTCTGTTAATACTGGAGTGCTGCAGGGTTCTGTTAATACGGGAGTGCTGCAGGGTTCTGTTAATACTGGAGTGCTGCAGGGTTCTGTTAATACTGGAGTGCTGCAGGGTTCTGTTAATACTGGAGTGCTGCAGGGTTCTGTTAATACTGGAGTGCTGCAGGGTTCTGTTAATACGGGAGTGCTGCAGGGTTCTGTTAATACGGGAGTGCTGCAGGGTTCTGTTAATACTGGAGTGCTGCAGGGTTCTGTTAATACTGGAGTGCTGCAGGGTTCTGTTAATACGGGAGTGCTGCAGGGTTCTGTTAATACGGGAGTGCTGCAGGGTTCTGTTAATACGGGAGTGCTGCAGGGTTCTGTTAATACGGGAGTGCTGCAGGGTTCTGTTAATACGGGAGTGCTGCAGGGTTCTGTTAATACGGGAGTGCTGCAGGGTTCTGTTAATACGGGAGTGCTGCAGGGTTCTGTTAATACGGGAGTGCTGCAGGGTTCTGTTAATACGGGAGTGCTGCAGGGTTCTGTTAATACGGGAGTGCTGCAGGGTTCTGTTAATACGGGAGTGCTGCAGGGTTCTGTTAATACGGGAGTGCTGCAGGGTTCTGTTAATACGGGAGTGCTGCAGGGTTCTGTTAATACGGGAGTGCTGCAGGGTTCTGTTAATACGGGAGTGCTGCAGGGTTCTGTTAATACGGGAGTGCTGCAGGGTTCTGTTAATACGGGAGTGCTGCAGGGTTCTGTTAATACGGGAGTGCTGCAGGGTTCTGTTAATACGGGAGTGCTGCAGGGTTCTGTTAATACGGGAGTGCTGCAGGGTTCTGTTAATACGGGAGTGCTGCAGGGTTCTGTTAATACGGGAGTGCTGCAGGGTTCTGTTAATACGGGAGTGCTGCAGGGTTCTGTTAATACGGGAGTGCTGCAGGGTTCTGTTAATACTGGAGTGCTGCAGGGTCTGTTAATACTGGAGGTGCTGCAGGGTTCTGTTAATACTGGAGTGCTGCAGGGTTCGTTAATACTGGAGTGCTGCAGGGTTCTGTTAATACTGGAGTGCTGCAGGGTTCTGTTAATACTGGAGGGGCTGCAGGGTTCTGTTAATACTGGGAGTGCTGCAGGGTTCTGTTAATACTGGAGTGCTGCAGGGTTCTGTTAATACGGGAGTGCTGCAGGGTTCTGTTAATACGTGAGTGCTGCAGGGTTCTGTTAATACGGGAAGTGCTGCAGGGTTCTGTTAATACGGGAGTGCTGCAGGGTTCTGTTAATACTGGAGTGCTGCAGGGTTCTGTTAATACTGGAGTGCTGCAGGGTTCTGTTAATACTGGAGTGCTGCAGGGTTCTGTTAATACGGGAGTGCTGCAGGGTTCTGTTAATACTGGAGTGCTGCAGGGTTCTGTTAATACTGGAGTGCTGCAGGGTTCCTGTTTAATACTGGAGTGCTGCAGGGTTCTGGTAATACTGGAGTGCTGCAGGGTTCTGTTAATACTGGAGTGCTGCAGGGTTCTGTTAATACTGGAGTGCTGCAGGGTTCTGTTAATACTGGAGTGCTGCAGGGTTCTGTTAATACTGGAGGCTGCAGGGTTCTGTTAATACTGGAGGTGCTGCAGGGTTCTGTTAATACTGGAGTGCTGCATGAGGGTCTGTTAATACTGGAGTGCTGCAGGTTCTGTGTAATACTGGAGTGCTTGCAGGGGTTCTGTTAATACTGAGTGCTGCAGGTTGTGTTAATACTGGAGTGCTGCAGGGTTCTGTTAATACTGGAGTGCTGCGGGTTACTGTTAATACGGGGAGTGCTGCACCGTGTCTGTTAATACTGGAGTGCTGCAGGGTTCTTTTAATACTGGGAGTGCTGCAGGGTTCTGTTAATACTGGAGTGCTGCAGGGTTCTGTTAATACTGGAGTGCTGCAGGGTTCTGTTAATACTGGAGTGCTGCAGGGTTCTGTTAATACTGGAGTGCTGCAGGTTCTGTTAATACTGGAGTGCTGCAGGGTTCTGTTAATACTGGCGGCTGCAGGGTTCTGTTAATACTGAGGTGCTGCAGGGTTCTGTTAATACTGGAGTGCTGCAGGGTTCTGTTAATACGGAGTGCTGCAGGGTTCTGTTAATACTGGAGTCGCTGCAGGGTTCTGTTAATACGGAGTGCCTTGCAGGGTTCTGTTAATACGGGAGTGTCTAGCAGGGTTCTGCTTAATACGGCGAGTGCTGCAGGGCTTCTGTTAATACGGGAGTGATGCAGGGTTCTGTTAATACTGGAGTGCTTGCAGGGTATCTGTTAATACGGGAGTGCTGCAAGGGTCTGTTAATACGGAGTGCTGCAGGGTTCTGTTAATACTGGGAGTGTTGCAGGGTTCTGTTAATACTGGAGTGCTGCAGGGTTCTGTTAATACTGGAGTGCTGCAGGGTTACTGTTAATACTGGAGTGCTGCAGGGTTCTGTTAATACTGGAGTGCTGCAGGGTTCTGTTAATACGGGAGTGCTGCAGGGTTCTGTTAATACTGGAGTGCTGCAGGGTTCTGTTAATACTGGAGTGCTGCAGGGTTCTGTTAATACGGGAGTGCTGCAGGGGTTCTGTTAATACGGGAGTGCTGCAGGGTTCTGTTAATACTGGAGTGCTGCAGGGTTCTGTTAATACTGGAGTGCTGCAGGGTTCTGTTAATACGGGAGTGCTGCAGGGTTCTGTTAATACTGGAGTGCTGCAGGGTTCTGTTAATACGGGAGTGCTGCAGGGTTCTGTTAATACGGGAGTGCTGCAGGGTTCTGTTAATACGGGAGTGCTGCAGGGTTCTGTTAATACTGGAGTGCTGCAGGGTCCTGTTAATACTGGAGTGTTGCAGGGTTCTGTTAATACTGGA
>NW_024058325.1:0-58765 GCF_016432855.1 Salvelinus namaycush | reverse complement strand
ACCACATCCCCTCTGGTTCTGTTTGATGACTAGACCACATCCCCTCTGGCTCTGTTTGATGACTAGACCACATCCCCTCGGTTCTGTTTGATGACTAGACCACATCCCCTCGGTTCTGTTGATGACTAGACCACATCCCCTCTGGCTCTGTTTGATGACTAGACCACATCCCATCTGTTTGATGACTGGACCACATCCCCTCTGGTTCTGTTTGATGACTAGACCACATCCCCTCTGGCTCTGTTTGATGACTAGACCACATCCCCTCTGTTTGATGACTAGACCACATCCCCTCTGATGACTAGACCACATCCCCTCTGTTTGATGACTGGACCACATCCCCTCTGGTTCTGTTTGATGACTAGACCACATCCCCTCTGGTTCTGTTTGATGACTAGACCACATCCCTCTGGTTCTGTTTGATGACTAGACCACACCCCCTCTGGTTCTGTTTGATGACTAGACCACATCCCCTCTGGTTCTGTTTGATGACTAGACCACATCCCCTCTGGTTCTGTTTGATGTCTAGACCACATCCCCTCTGGCTCTGTTTGATGACTAGACCACATCCCCTCTGGTTCTGTTTGATGACTAGACCACATCCCCTCTGTTTGATGACTAGACCACATCCCCTCTGGTTCTGTTTGATGACTAGACCACATCCCCTCTGTTTGATGACTAGACCACATCCCCTCTGGTTCTGTTTGATGACTAGACCACATCCCCTCTGGTTCTGTTTGATGACTAGACCACATCCCCTCTGGTTCTGTTTGATGACTAGACCACATCCCCTCTGTTTGATGACTAGACCACATCCCCTCTGTTTGATGACTGGACCACATCCCCTCTGGTTTCTGTTTGATGACTTGACCACATCCCCTCTGGTTCTGTTTGATGACTAGACCACATCCCCTCTGGTTCTGTTTGATGACTAGACCACATCCCCTCTGGTTCTGTTTGATGACTAGACCACATCCCCTCTGGTTCTGTTTGATGTCTAGACCACATCCCCTCTGTTTGATGACTAGACCACATCCCCTCCGGTTCTGTTTGATGACTAGACCACATCCCCTCTGGCTCTGTTTGATGTCTAGACCACACCCCCTCCGGTTCTGTTTGATGACTAGACCACATCCCCTCTGGCTCTGTTTGATGACTAGACCACATCCCCTCTGGTTCTGTTTGATGACTAGACCACATCCCCTCTGGCTCTGTTTGATGACTAGACCACATCCCCTCTGTTTGATGACTAGACCACATCCCCTCTGGTTGATGACTAGACCACATCCCCTCTGGTTCTGTTTGATGACTAGACCACATCCCCTCTGGTTCTGTTTGATGACTAGACCACATCCCCTCCACCTCTGTTTGATGACTAGACCACATCCCCTCCACCTCTGTTTGATGACTAGACCACATCCCCTCTGGCTCTGTTTGATGACTAGACCACATCCCCTCTGGCTCTGTTTGATGACTAGACCACATCCCCTCTGTTTGATGACTAGACCACATCCCCTCTGGTTGATGACTAGACCACATCCCCTCTGGCTCTGTTTGATGTCTAGACTACATCCCCTCTGGTTCTGTTTGATGTCTAGACCACATCCCCTCTCGCTCTGTTTGATGACTAGACCACATCCCCCCTGTTTGATGACTAGACCACATCCCCTCTGGCTCTGTTTGATGACTAGACCACATCCCCTCTGGTTCTGGTTGATGACTAGACCACATCCCCTCTGGTTCTGGTTGATGACTAGACCACATCCCCTCTGGCTCTGTTTGATGACTAGACCACATCCCCTCTGGTTCTGTTTGATGACTAGACCACATCCCCTCTGGCTCTGTTTGATGACTAGACCACATCCCCTCTGGTTCTGTTTGATGACTAGACCACATCCCCTCTGGCTCTGTTTGATGACTAGACCACATCCCCTCTGGTTCTGTTTGATGACTAGACCACATCCCCTCTGGTTCTGTTTGATGACTAGACCACATCCCCTCTGTTTGATGACTAGACCACATCCCCTCTGGTTGATGACTAGACCACATCCCCTCTGGCTCTGTTTGATGTCTAGACCACACCCCCTCCGATTCTGGTTGATGACTAGACCACATCCCCTCTGGTTCTGTTTGATGTCTAGACCACATCCCCTCTGGTTCTGTTTGATGACTGAACCACATCACCTCTGGCTCTGTTTGATGACTGGACCACATCCCCTCTGGTTCTGTTTGATGACTAGACCACATCCCCTCTGGTTCTGTTTGATGACTAGACCACATCCCCTCTGTTTGATGACTAGACCACATCCCCTCTGGTTGATGACTAGACCACACCCCCTCTGGTTCTGTTTGATGACTAGACCACATCCCCTCTGGTTCTGTTTGATGACTAGACCACATCCCCTCTGGTTCTGTTTGATGACTAGACCACATCCCCTCTGTTTGATGACTAGACCACATCCCCTCTGGTTCTGTTTGTTGACTAGACCACATCCCCTCTGGTTCTGTTTGATGACTAGACCACATCCCCTCTGGTTCTGTTTGATGACTAGACCACACCCCCTCTGGTTCTGTTTGATGACTAGACCACATCCCCTCTGGTTCTGTTTGATGACTAGACCACATCCCCTCTGGTTCTGTTTGATGACTAGACCACATCCCCTCTGGCTCTGTTTGATGACTAGACCACATCCCCTCTGTTTGATGACTAGACCACATCCCCTCTGGTTCTGTTTGATGACTAGACCACATCCCCTCTGGTTCTGTTTGATGACTAGACCACACCCCCTCTGGTTCTGTTTGATGACTAGACCACATCCCCTCTGGTTCTGTTTGATGACTAGACCACATCCCCTCTGTTTGATGACTAGACCACATCCCCTCTGTTTGATGACTAGACCACATCCCCTCTGGCTCTGTTTGATGACTAGACCACATCCCCTCTGGTTCTGTTTGATGACTAGACCACATCCCCTCTGTTTGATGACTAGACCACATCCCCTCTGGTTCTGTTTGATGACTAGACCACACCCCCTCTGGTTCTGTTTGATGACTAGACCACACCCCCTCTGGTTCTGTTTGATGACTAGACCACATCCCCTCTGGTTCTGTTTGATGACTAGACCACATCCCCTCTGGTTCTGTTTGATGACTAGACCACATCCCCTCTGTTTGATGACTAGACCACATCCCCTCTGTTTGATGACTAGACCACATCCCCTCTGTTTGATGACTAGACCACATCCCCTCTGTTTGATGACTAGACCACATCCCCTCTGTTTGATGACTAGACCACATCCCCTCTGTTTGATGACTAGACCACATCCCCTCTGGCTCTGTTTGATGACTAGACCACACCCCCTCTGGTTCTGTTTGATGACTAGACCACATCCCCTCTGGTTCTGTTTGATGACTAGACCACATCCCCTCTGGTTCTGTTTGATGACTAGACCACATCCCCTCTGGTTCTGTTTGATGACTAGACCACATCCCCTCTGTTTGATGACTAGACCACATCCCCTCTGGTTGATGACTAGACCTCATCCCCTCTGGTTGATGACTAGACCTCATCCCCTCTGGCTCTGGTTGATGACTAGACCATATCCCCTCTGGCTCTGTTTGATGACTAGACCACATCCCCTCTGGTTCTGTTTGATGACTAGACCACATCCCCTCTGGTTCTGTTTGATGACTAGACCACACCCCCTCTGGTTCTGTTTGATGACTAGACCACATCCCCTCTGGTTCTGTTTGATGACTAGACCACATCCCCTCTGGTTCTGTTTGATGACTAGACCACATCCCCTCTGTTTGATGACTAGACCTCATCCCCTCTGGTTCTGTTTGATGACTAGACCACATCCCCTCTGGTTCTGTTTGATGACTAGACCACATCCCCTCTGGTTCTGTTTGATGACTAGACCACATCCCCTCTGGTTCTGTTTGATGACTAGACCACATCCCCTCTGTTTGATGACTAGACCACATCCCCTCTGGTTCTGTTTGATGACTAGACCACATCCCCTCTGGTTCTGTTTGATGACTAGACCACATCCCCTCTGGTTCTGTTTGATGACTAGACCACATCCCCTCTGTTTGATGACTAGACCACATCCCCTCTGGTTGATGACTAGACCTCATCCCCTCTGGTTCTGTTTGTTGACTAGACCTCATCCCCTCTGGTTGATGACTAGACCACATCCCCTCTGGCTCTGTTTGATGACTAGACCACATCCCCTCTGGTTCTGTTTGATGACTAGACCACATCCCCTCTGGTTCTGTTTGATGACTAGACCACATCCCCTCTGGCTCTGTTTGATGACTAGACCACATCCCCTCTGGTTCTGTTTGATGACTAGACCACATCCCCTCTGTTTGATGACTAGACCACATCCCCTCTGTTTGATGACTAGACCACATCCCCTCTGGTTCTGTTTGATGACTAGACCACATCCCCTCTGGCTCTGTTTGATGACTAGACCACATCCCCTCTGGCTCTGTTTGATGACTAGACCACATCCCCTCTGGTTCTGTTTGATGACTAGACCACATCCCCTCTGTTTGATGACTAGACCACATCCCCTCTGGTTCTGGCTCTGTTTGATGACTAGACCACATCCCCTCTGGTTCTGTTTGATGACTAGACCACATCCCCTCTGGTTCTGTTTGATGTCTAGACCACATCCCCTCTGGTTCTGTTTGATGACTAGACCACATCCCCTCTGGTTCTGTTTGATGACTAGACCACATCCCCTCTGGTTCTGTTTGATGACTAGACCACATCCCCTCTGGTTCTGTTTGATGACTAGACCACATCCCCTCTGGTTCTGTTTGATGACTAGACCACATCCCCTCTGGCTCTGTTTGATGACTAGACCACATCCCCTCTGGTTCTGTTTGATGACTAGACCACATCCCCTCTGGCTCTGTTTGATGACTAGACCACATCCCCTCTGGTTCTGTTTGATGACTAGACCACATCCCCTCTGGCTCTGTTTGATGACTAGACCACATCCCCTCTGGCTCTGTTTGATGACTAGACCACATCCCCTCTGGCTCTGTTTGATGACTAGTATATATTTTCATATATGCCAAATGTCTACCTTGTTTTAGTTTCTGTGTAAACAATGCGTTTACTAAAAACAAACGGTGTGTTTACTAAAAACAAACGGTGTGTTTACTAAAAACAAACGGTGTGTTTACTAAAAACAACCGGTGCGTTTACTAAAAACAAACGGTGCGTTTACTAAAAACAAACGGTGCGTTTACTAAAAACAAACGGTGCGTTTACTAAAAACAAACGGTGCGTTTACTAAAAACAAACGGTGCGTTTACTAAAAACAAACGGTGCGTTTACTAAAAACAAACGGTGCGTTTACTAAAAACAAACGGTGCGTTTACTAAAAACAAACGGTGCGTTTACTAAAAACAAACGGTCCGTTTACTAAAAACAAACGGTGCGTTTACTAAAAACAAATGGTGCGTTTACTAAAAACAAATGGTGCGTTTACTAAAAACAACCGGTGCGTTTACTAATAATAAACAGCCTATCAGTAAAGCCTTCAATATAACGTGTTCTTGTCTCCGTCTCAGGTACTGTAGGAGAGTTCATGTTGCCGTTTGAGGAGGAGATTGGCCAACGCACGTCTCTACAGGAACTGCAGGATGTGGTCGTTCACAAGAAGATGAGGCCGGTCTTCAAGGACACCTGGCTCAAACACCCGGTCAGGAACACTGTCAGGAACACCGGGATACAATACTGGGATGGTACACTAGGATGGTAGACTGGGATACAATACTGGGATGGTACACTAGGATGGTAGACTGGGATACAATACTGGGATGGTACACTAGGATGGTAGACTGGGAGAATACACTGTGATAAAATACTGGGATAGTACACTAGGATGGTAGACTGGGATACAATACTGGGATGGTACACTAGGATGGTAGACTGGGAGAATACACTGTGATAAAATACTGGGATAGTACACTAGGATGGTAGACTGGGAGAATACACTGTGATAAAATACTGGGATAATACACTAGGATGGTAGACTGGGAGAATACACTGTGATAAAATACTGGGATAGTACACTAGGATGGAACACTGTCTGTAATACTGGGAGAATATTCTAGGATAGTACACTAGGATGGAACACTGTCAATAATACTGGGAGAATATTCTGGGATAGTACACTAGGTTGGTACACTGTCAGTAATACTGGGAGAATATTCTAGGATAGTACACTAGGATGGAACACTGTCAATAATACTGGGAGAATATTCTGGGATAGTACACTAGGATGGAACACTGTCAATAATACTGGGAGAATATTCTGGGATAGTACACTATGATGGAACACTGTCAGTAATACTGGGAGAATATTCTAGGATAGTACACTAGGATGGAACACTGTCAGTAATACTGGGAGAATATTCTGGGATAGTACACTAGGATGGAACACTGTCAATAATACTGGGAGAATATTCTGGGATAGTACACTAGGATGGAACACTGTCAGTAATACTGGGAGAATATTCTGGGATAGTACACTAGGATGGAACACTGTCAGTAATACTGGGAGAATATTCTGGGATAGTACACTAGGATGGTACACTGTCAGTAATACTGGGAGAATATTCTAGGATAGTACACTAGGATGGAACACTAGGATGGAACACTGTCAGTAATACTGGGAGAATATTCTGGGATAGTACACTAGGTTAGTACACTAGGATAGTACACTAGGATGGAACACTGTCAGTAATACTGGGAGAATATTCTGGGATAGTACACTAGGTTAGTACACTAGGATAGTACACTAGGATGGAACACTGTCAGTAATACTGGGAGAATATTCTGGGATAGTACACTAGGATGGTACACTGTCAGTAATACTGGGAGAATATTCTAGGATAGTACACTAGGATGGAACACTGTCAATAATACTGGGAGAATATTATGGGATAGTACACTAGGATGGAACACTGTCAGTAATACTGGGAGAATATTCTGGGATAGTACACTAGGTTGGTACACTGTCAGTAATACTGGGAGAATATTCTGGGATAGTACACTAGGTTAGTACACTAGGATGGTACACTAGGATGGTACACTGTCAATAATACTGGGAGAATATTCTGGGATAGTACACTAGGATAGTACACTGTCAGTAATACTGGGAGAATATTCTGGGATAGTACACTAGGATGGTACACTGTCAATAATACTAGGATGGTACACTGGAGCAGTGGTTCCCAACTCCAGTCCTCCTGTTCCTCCACCAGCACTAATGTCTGTTGTAGTTCCTCCATAAACTCACCTGATTCAACTCGTTAAGAGCTTGATGATTAGTTGACCAGTTGAATCAGGTGTGTTTGTCCGGAGCCACGACAACAACGTGTTCTGTTCGGGGGTACTGGAGGACTGGAGAAAATATTCAACTCTTTGGGGACTTCAAAAACTCTTGTTTGTTTATTAGCCTTTTCTGTTGTATTTCCTGTAACCTCCTGGTTTCTTGCTGTGTGTGTCGGTGCTACAGGGTCTGTCTCAGTTGTGTGAGACTATAGAGGAGTGTTGGGACCATGACGCCGAGGCTCGTCTCTCCGCCGGCTGTGTCGAGGAACGCATCTCCCAGATCACCAAGACAACCGTCGGCACTACCTCAGACTGCCCAGTTGCCATAGTAATGTCGGTAACCGACGACGACGACCTACCTCCCAAAGAGTCCAGCACCTGAGTTCTGTGTTATTGTGACGTCATCACGGAAGTGGAACGGTGCTCCTGACTTTTCTAGCATAAACTTTTAAACAACTTGAATACAGCTGCTATTTTTATAATCTTGATATTGGTATTATTGTTTTTAAGACTTTTTTATGTTATTTTAGATCAAGTCTTCTCTTCCATCTGTCTTCTGTAGTTTTCACTGAGAAAAGAATATGACAGAAATAAGACATATATGCTGGACAAGACCTCTCTTAAGACATTAACTTGTTAAATCTTCTATTCAGTCAATACCTCATGTTGTGTTTAGTGGGTTTGATTATTACCTCGTCCTGTCGTCTGGTCAAGATGGCGGCCAGCCAAAGAAAGCTAACCGTATTCCAAACCTCTGACGTGACGATGCACAGTGTGTGTGTGTATATATATATATATACGTACACTAGATCACACACACCCCGGACGATAGACAGTGTACAGTGGGGAGAACAAGTATTTGATACACTGACGATTTTGCAGGTTTTCCTACTTACAAAGCATGTAGAGGTCTGTAATTTTTATCATAGGTACACTTCAACTGTGAGAGACCGAATCTAAAACAAAAATCCAGAAAATCACATTGTATGATTTTTAAGTAATTCATTTGCATTTTATTGCATGACATAAGTATTTGATACATCAGAAAAGCAGAACTTAATATTTGGTACAGAAACCTTTGTTTGCAATTACAGAGATTATACGTTTCCTGTAGTTCTTGACCAGGTTTGCACACACTGCAGCAGGGATTTTGGCCCACTCCTCCATACAGACCTTCTCCAGATCCTTCAGGTTTCGGGGCTGTCGTTGGGCAATACGGACTTTCAGCTCCCTCCAAAGATTTTCTATTGGGTTCAGGTCTGGAGACTGGCTAGGCCACTCCAGGACCTCGAGATGCTTCTGTGTGTTTCAGGTCGTTGTCATGCTGGAAACCCAGCCACGACCCATCTTCAATGCTCTTACTGAGGGAAGGAGGTTGTTGGCCAAGATCTCCCGATACATGGCCCCATCCATCCTCCCCTCAATACGGTGCAGTCGTCCTGTCCCCTTTGCAGAAAAGCATCCCCAAAGAATGATGTTTCCACCTCCATGCTTCACGGTTGGGATGATGTTCTTGGGGTTGTACTCATCTTTCTTCTTCCTCCAAACACGGCGAGTGGAGTTTAGACCAAAAAGCTCTATTTTTGTCTCATCAGACCACATGACCTTCTCCCATTCCTCCTCTGGATCATCCAGATGGTCATTGGCAAACTTCAGACGGGCCTGGACATGCGCTGGCTTGAGCAGGGGGACCTTGCGTGCGCTGCAGGATTTGAATCCATGACGGCGTAGTGTGTTACTCATGGTTTTCTTTGAGACTGTGGTCCCAGCTCTCTTTAGGTCATTGACCAGGTCCTGCCGTGTAGTTCTGGGCTGATCCCTCACCTTCCTCATGATCATTGATGCCCCATGAGGTGAGATCTTGCATGGAGCCCCAGACCGAAGGTGATTGACCGTCATCTTCAACTTCTTCCATTTTCTAATAATTGCACCAACAGTTGTTGCCTTCTCACCAAGCTGCTTGCCTATTGTCCTGTAGCCCATCCCAGCCTTGTGCAGGTCTACAATTTGATCCCTGATGTCCTTACACAGCTCTCTGGTCTTGGGCATTGTGGAGAGTTTGGAGTCTGTTTGATTGAGTGTGTGGACAGGTGTCTTTTATACAGGTAACAAGTTCAAACAGGTGCAGTTAATACAGGTAATGAGTGGAGAACAGGAGGGCTTCTTAAAGAAAAACTAACAGGTCTGTGACAGCCGGAATTCTTACTGGTTGGTAGGTGATCAAATACTTATGTCATGCAATAAAATGCAAATGAATTACTTAAAAATCATACAATGTGATTTTCTGGATTTTTGTTTTAGATTCCGTCTCTCACAGTTGAAGTGTACCGATGATAAAAATTACAGACCTCTACATGCTTTGTAAGTAGGAAAACCTGCAAAATCGGCAGTGTCTCAAATACTTGTTCTCCCCACTGAATATATACACACATACACTAGATCACATACACACACACACACACACACACACAACCCAGACTACACACACACACACACACACACACACACACACACACAAAACCCGGATGATATCGTGTGTATATATACACTCATACACACACAGCCCAGACGATAGACCGTGTATATATACACTCATACACACACAGCCCAGACGATAGCTTACACACTGTAGATCCGCAGAACTCATGTCCGATGAACCACGAGACTGTTCCAACGTATTTATCTTCCTCGGTATTGAAACGTGGCCTCTTTACTCAGCGTTCTGTCGTCCATCTTTGTTTGGCTAGGAACGCCTTTTGAAATAACGACACCGACATGTAAACCAACCGTCCATATAGCCTCTCGATCAGTGCCATCCTGGATCGTTGGGACGTCCCTACTCTAAACCCAGGGCCTAACAGTAGAGTAGTGCAGCGTTTACAGTTAACTAGGGGGGGGGGGGCGGGGCAAGGGGCCCGGACGCTACGCAGGAGTAGCGTTGGACGAACGGACTTGGAAAGGATTAGGACAAAAAATGACACTTGTGGTTTTGGATTGTAACTACTACATCTCAGGATTCCAGCCAATTGGAACATTTATCTACACATGTAGAGACGCCAAGCTATCAGGGTTTCATTGGACACACCTTTTATCTGACATTACTCAATGAAATCTGAAATTTAAATGTTATACATTCTGGATGTAACTTTTTTTTGTGCGTATGTGTTTTGTACGTGTGTATGGAAGGAAGGAAGGAAGGAAGGAAGGAAGGAAGGAAGGAAGGAAGGAAGGAAGGAAGGAAGGAAGGAAGGAAGGAAGGAAGGAAGGAAGGAAGGAAGGAAGGAAGGAAGGAATAGACTGACAGGAGTATTTTTGTGTTTTTTGTCTGAACAGCAGTTGAAGCTGTGAATAAGTATTTGAAGGGCCATGCTTGAGTTGGTTACAAGTCTGTTTTTTTTTTCTCTGTCTGCTCAGTAGACCAGTTTCACAAAGCTATGATTTCCAGTCTTTTATTTTGGAAACAGTTTGTCTGACTTGTGAGACTAAGTTTCAGTTACCTCAGAAACATGTATGTCATTCAGTTACCTCAGAAACATGTATGTCATTCAGTTACCTCAGAAACATGTATGTCATTCAGTTACCTCGGAAACATGTATGTCATTCAGTTACCTCGGAAACATGTATGTCATTCAGTTACCTCGGAAACATGTATGTCATTCAGTTACCTCGGAAACATGTATGTCATTCAGTTACCTCGGCAACCTGTATGTCATTCAGTTACCTCAGAAACATGTATGTCATTCAGTTACCTCAGAAACATGTATGTCATTCAGTTACCTCAGAAACATGTATGTCATTCAGTTACCTCGGAAACATGTATGTCATTCAGTTACCTCGGAAACATGTATGTCATTCAGTTACCTCGGAAACATGTATGTCATTCAGTTACCTCGGCAACATGTATGTCGTTCAGTTACCTCGGAAACATGTATGTCATTCAGTTACCTCGGAAACATGTATGTCATTCAGTTACCTCGGAAACATGTATGTCATTCAGTTACCTCGGAAACATGTATGTCATTCAGTTACCTCGGAAACATGTATGTCATTCAGTTACCTCGGCAACCTGTATGTCATTCAGTTACCTCGGCAACCTGTATGTCGTTCAGTTACCTCGGCAACCTGTATGTCGTTCAGTTACCTCGGCAACCTGTATGTCGTTCAGTTACCTCGGCAACCTGTATGTCGTTCAGTTACCTCGGCAACCTGTATGTCGTTCAGTTACCTCGGCAACCTGTATGTCGTTCAGTTACCTCGGCAACCTGTATGTCGTTCAGTTACCTCGGCAACCTGTATGTCGTTCAGTTACCTCGGCAACCTGTATGTCGTTCAGTTACCTCGGCAACCTGTATGTCGTTCAGTTACCTCGGCAACCTGTATGTCGTTCAGTTACCTCGGCAACCTGTATGTCGTTCAGTTACCTCGGCAACCTGTATGTCGTTCAGTTACCTCGGCAACCTGTATGTCGTTCAGTTACCTCGGAAACATGTATGTCATTCAGTTACCTCGGAAACATGTATGTCATTCAGTTACCTCGGAAACATGTATGTCATTCAGTTACCTCGGAAACATGTATGTCATTCAGTTACCTCGGCAACCTGTATGTCATGCAAGAAAAACTAAACTCAGGGGCTGCCTTTATTTCAACTGCATACCAGACTAGCCTGGTTCCAGATCTGTTTGTGTTGCCTTGCCAACTCCTATGGTCATAACAACACAAACACACCTGGAACCAGGCTTATATGACCAGACTATAACAAACTAGTGAATGTCCACACAATGCTGTTGATACTCACTACCAGGTTTTGTGATCCAGCGGCGGACTGGCAATCTGGCATTTCGGGCAAATTCCATATGGGCTGGTCCATTTTTAGCCCAGTGGGCCTGTCTAACTTGTTGTTCTATTGAGCAAAAATTATAATTATCTGGCTAATAATGGGGCCTAAGGGGGAAAAATGGGCCGGTGTGGGGGCCTTGAGGTAGAAGTCTACGCAGGATTGATTAATTAATCCCGCCATACTGCGCCCACACACACAACCGCTGGCTTTCTGTCCCGACTCCCACCCGCTACCGCAAGAACTGGTCCTGAACCCAACCGCAGTCCTGCAATGGGACTTTAGGCGTATGTGAAGAAGCAGCTCACTTGCCAGCCATGGTCCGAAGTAATTTTGCACCCTGTAGGCAATGGCAAAATGCGCAAAAATAATCTAAGAAATAAATTAAATTACCAGACATGTGGCCCATTTTTATATTAGGCTATTGATATGACTGGGATATATCAGCCAATAGACCTAGACGTAGTTTGAAAAGAGCAGTGTTGGAGAGACGGCCACTTTGTCTCGTTTTATAAGCTTCCCCTGGTTCCTGCGGGTCCCGACAGATCATTGCGACGTGGGCAGCATTCTCCATGCTGCAGTTGGGTGCAGCCCTTTACCTTGATGGGAAAAATGGTTTTGTTTTGGGCCTTCAAGCAAAAACAAATTGCCTTTGTGGGGGCCTCAAGCAAAAACAAATTGCCTTTGTGGGGGCCTCAAGCAAAAACAAATTGCCTTTGTGGGGGCCTCAAGCAAAAACAAATTGCCTTTGTGGGGGCCTCAAGCAAAAACAAATTGCCTTTGTGGGGGCCTCAAGCAAAAACTAATTGCCTTTGTGGGGGCCTCAAGCAAAAACGAATTGCCTTTTGTGGGGGCCTCAAGGAAAATAATGGGCTGCCCTGGGGGCCTCCATGGAATATAATAGTCCAGTGTTTGAAATGCCAGGGCTGATTTCTGGTCCCAGTCCGCCCATGTTGGGATGAATACCATTTAAATTCCTATCAGTTCAGATTGGAATTCCCAATGGAAAATTTTCCGCATTGAAAAGAAATGGAATTTCATTGTACTTCCTGAAATTGAATTGACCCCTACCGTGCCCACTACTCAAGGGTCCTCAACGTTAGGTAATGTTGATGTCGTCATGTATTCTCTGTTCTGTCTTTTAACTGACAACTCTCTCTGTGAATGTACTGTAAGTGATGCTCATTGTAATAATATGTATTTTTATGTTAGTTCTCAACTGTTTACCCTTTTGACATCACATATACCTCAGGTTTTTATACAGATGAATTAATATCTCTGTTATATCACGTTTCTTATCGTGTTTTAGTAGTTGATATATTTTGCTGCAAGTTTTACTTTTGTTTATATTTTTATGTACCATGGAGATTTCAAATTCTATTGGACTGACTAGTTGCATATAGGACGTGTTTAATGTTGTTCAACCCAAATTAGAGGCCTGAACTTGGTATGTAAATACTTGTTGTTGTTGTAATGTACACAGTTGCAGAACACTGATTTTACACCGTATCTTGTTGGGGGAATGTTTTTGTCATTTTACTTGATTGAAAGGGGAATTTGAAGAGTGTCTCTGTGGTTTTTATAATGTGTTTTCTATTTCATTTTCTAAATATCATGGTTCTCCCCTAAATAATATGAGGGACGCTGCACCACCTTGTGGGCTGGCTGCACCGCCTTGTGGGCTGGCTGCACCGCCTTGTGGGCTGGCTGCACCGCCTTGTGGGCTGGCTGCACCGCCTTGTGGGCTGGCTGCACCGCCTTGTGGGCTGGCTGCTCCACCTTGTGGGCTGGCTGCTCCACCTTGTGGGCTGGCTGCTCCACCTTGTGGGCTGGCTGCTCCACCTTGTGGGCTGGCTGCTCCACCTTGTGGGCTGGCTGCTCCACCTTGTGGGCTGGCTGCTCCACCTTGTGGGCTGGCTGCGCCACTATGCAATTTTATATAGTACCAGTCAAAAGTTTGGACACACCTACTCAAAGGGTTTTTCTTTATTTTTACTATTTTCTACATTGTAGAATAATAGTAAATATATCAAAACTGTGTGTTTGTGTGGAGTCATGTAGTAACCAAAAATGTGTTAAACAAATCAAAATATATTTAAGATTCTTCAAAGTAGCCACCCTTTGCTTTGATGACCGCTTTGCACCTGGCGTTCTCACAACTGACTTCATGAGGTAGTCACCTGGAATGCTTTTCCAACAGTCTTGAAGGAGTTCCCACGTATGCTGAACACTTGTTGGCTGCTTTTCCTTCACTCTGCCGTCCAACTCATCCCAAACCATCTCAATTGGGTTGAGGTCAGGTGATTGTGGTGGCCAGGTCATCTGGGTCATTGTCCTGTTAAAAACAACTGATAGCCCCACTAAGCCAAACCAGATGGGACGTTGTATCTCTGCAGAATGCTGTGGTAGCCATGCTGCTTAAGTGTGCCTTGAATTCAAATAAATCACTGACAGTGTCACCAGCAAAGCACCATCACACCTCCATGCTTCACGGTGGGAACTAGACATGCGGAGATCTCACAAAGACATGGCGGTTGGAACCACAAATCAAAAATTTGGACCCATCAGACCAAAGGACAGATTTCCACCGGTCTAATGTTCATTGCTCGTGTTTCTTGGCCCAAGCAAGTCTCTTCTTCTGATTGGTGTCCTTTATTAGTGGTTTATTTGCAGCAATTCAACCATGACGGTCTGATTCACACAGCCTCTTCTGAACAGTTGATGTTGAGATGTGTCTGTTACTTGAAGTCTGTGAAGCATTTATTTGGGCTGCAATTTCTGAGTCTGGTAACTCGAATTAACTTATCTTCTGCAGCAGAGATAACTCTGGGTCTTCCTTTCCTGTGGCGGTCCTCATGAGAGCCAGTTTCATCATAGTGCTTTATGGTTTTTGCGACTGCACTTGAAGAAAAGTTCAAAGTTCTTAATTTTCCATATTGACTGTCATTTCTCTTTACTTATTTGAGCTGTTCTTGCCATAATATGGACTTGGTCTTTTACCAAATAGGGCTATCTTCTGTATACCACCCCTACCTTGTCACAACACAACTGATTGGCTCAAATGCATTAAGAAGGAAAGAAATTCCACAAATTAACTTTTAACATGGCACACCTTTTAAATGAAAAGCATTCCAGGTGACTAGCTCATGAAGCTGGTTGAGAGAATGCCAAGAGTGTGCAAAGCTGTCATTAAGGAAAAGGGTGTCTACGTTGAAGAATCTCAAATATAAAATATTTTGATTTGGTTAACACTTTTGGTTACATGATTCCATATGTGTTATTTCATAGTTTTGATGTCTTCACTATTTTACAATGTAGAAAATAGTAAAAATAAAGAAAAACCCATGAATGAGTAAGTGTCCAAGCTTTTGACTGGTAGTGTGTGTTTGTGAGAAACTTTATTTGTTATCATTTATGGCAATGTTTTGCTCTAGATTTCAGGAAATTGCAGTTACAGGTATTAAAAAATGCAAATTTTAATTATCTCCATTTAATTTACACTTCTTTGATTTGTTAATTTCTATGGTGATGTGATTGGGATCAGGCCATTGGTGTTATTCCAGAGAGCTAGATCATTAAGTTAATACTTAACCAGCAGCTAACTTTTAATAAACAGTCACAGATATCTCTTGATTTTTCTGTTTAATTTAGAAACAGAAACTTGACTATTGGTTGTTTTTGAGTCAATTATACCGTGCTAATTTCAAGTGTAATATTTCTGGAAAATAGGAAGTTATTTCAGAATATTTAGGCTAATTTATTGCTCCTGCTTTCTGGAACAACCCCCGTGAGCCCTGCGGCGTCCGTGGTGCGTATGGATGAATGCTTTCTGGAACACCCCCCGTGAGCCCTGCGGCGTCTGTGGTGCGTATGGATGAATGCTTTCTGGAACAACCCCCGTGAGCCCTGCGGCGTCCGTGGTGCGTATGGATGAATGCTTTCTGGAACAACCCCCGTGAGCCCTGCGGCGTCTGTGGTGCGTATGGATGAATGCTTTCTGGAACAACCCCCGTGAGCCCTGCGGCGTCCGTGGTGCGTATGGATGAATGCTTTCTGGAACAACCCCCGTGAGCCCTGCGGCGTCCGTGGTGCGTATGGATGAATGCTTTCTGGAACAACCCCCGTGAGCCCTGCGGCGTCCGTGGTGCGTATGGATGAATGCTTTCTGGAACAACTCCCGTGAGCCCTGCGGCGTCCGTGGTGCGTATGGATGAATGCTTTCTGGAACAACCCCCGTGAGCCCTGCGGCGTCCGTGGTGCGTATGGATGAATGCTTTCTGGAACAACCTCCGTGAGCCCTGCGAAGTCCGTGGTGCGTATGGATGAATGCTTTCTGGAACAACCCCCGTGAGCCCTGCGTCGTCTGTGGTGCGTATGGATGAATGCTTTCTGGAACAACCCCCGTGAGCCCTGCGGCTTCCGTGGTGCGTATGGATGAATAAACGTCATGTTGACTACAGTGAGCCCTGCGGCTTCCGTGATGCGTATGGATGAATGAACGTCATGTTGACTACAGTGAGCCCTGCGGCTTCCGTGATGCGTATGGATGAATGAACGTCATGTTGACTACAGTGAGCCCTGCGGCTTCCGTGATGCGTATGGATGAATGAACGTCATGTTGACTACAGTGAGCCCTGCGGCTTCCGTGGTGCGTATGGATGAATGAACGTCATGTTGACTACAGTGAGCCCTGCGGCGTCTGTGGTGCGTATGGATGAATGAACGTCATGTTGACTACAGTGAGCCCTGCGGCGTCTGTGGTGCGTATGGATGAATGAACGTCATGTTGACTACAGTGAGCCCTGCGGCGTCTGTGGTGCGTATGGATGAATGAACGTCATGTTGACTACAGTGAGCCCTGCGGCGTCTGTGGTGCGTATGGATGAATGAACGTCATGTTGACTACAGTGAGCCCTGCGGCGTCCGTGGTGCGTATGGATGAATGAACGTCATGTTGACTACAGTGAGCCAGAACATTTAGAAATAACTCGATAAGAATGCATCCTTTTTGTATATTGAAAAAAAATAAAAAAAATAATGACTATTAGCCGTCTGTGTGTTTACTCTCCGACCAATTTTAGTCCCGTGTGTGGACGCATGCACAAAAATACATTTGTAGTCCCATGGTCAAAGACACACAACAGAACCAGTGCACACTAACGTGTTTTTGCGTGTGTGTGTTAGTGTAGACAAGGGCTGTGATTCAATCCCTTCAGCTGTAGATCTGGGTTATAGCACGCTTGACATTTTGAAAGGTAAATATCTGACTGAGCCAATATATGCCGTGTTCGCAGTGAATGTGGGATCGGATTGAATACCTGGCTCACATTTTAAAAAGCAAATATGGATTACACTTCAAATAAAAAAAGGAAAATAAGATAATTGCAAAGCATAGGCTAAAGAATACAAATCATGTGGAACAAAATAATCAATATATCTCACAGTATAGTGTACAGTAGTCTAAATTGTAAGATGTCGACGAAACCATAGACTGGAAGTATCTCTCTTTCTCTCTCGTCCTAACAGGTGTGTGTGTTACTGATGATGCCCAGTAGGGGGCGGCGTCTACTCCATCTTTAACGAGATCTTCCCTGGTATGATCGTGGTGATCATTGACAGCTGCCTTCAAGGACACAAATAAACAATGCTTTCTCGTTACTTAGATCAGTGAAATGTAGGCAGAACTGACAACAGAGTGAAGAGCAGAAATCTCAACTAGCAAGCAAGTCGCAGCAATGAAGAATTAAGTGTGTTCGCTTTCACGCGAAGGGAGGGGTCCTCATTGTGGGGGGAGATTCTGGCAGGGAGGAATTTTCAGCACAACACCGGCTCCAGGCAAAAGCAACAATCTTTTTTAGCATCTCAGTCAGGGTCTCAACTTTCTGTTGAGAGTTAGAATAGTAGAATATACAAGGTACAATGTGTTTTGTGAGTCACTGACAGTCACTCAATTAGCTATGTCAGCTAACAATTTTTAGATTAGTAAATTTAGTCAGTTATCTTAAACTGCATTTTCCTTACTTGACGCCCATGTATGCGTTCGAAATAGGGACGGATCTATCAACGTAGCGTTGCGGACTGCTTCATTGACAACTTCAGTCGAAGCGCAAAGAGTTTGATGCATCTGGTGGACATGCGTTGTCTTATTTTAACCTGGTGTTGTATTTATCTATTTATTGACAATAAATTCTGTTTTGGACTAAAACTGTTTCTGACTTCAAGAAACCTTTTTATGTACACGAGTTAACGGCCAACTTCGTCACGGTGTGTGTGCACTTCCATAGGGAACACACACGTGTTGAGGCCACTTGGTCACGGTGTGTGTGTGTAACAGTATAACTTTAGACCGTCCCCTCGCCCCGACCCGGGCGCGAACCAGGGAACCTCTGCACACATCAACAACTGTCACCCACGAAGCGTCGTTACCCATCGCTCCACAAAGGCCACGGCCCTTGCAGAGCAAGGTGCAACCCTACTTCTAGGTTTCAGAGCAAGTGACGTAACTGATTGAAATGCTACTAGCGCGTACCCGCTAACTAGCTAGCCATTTCACATCCGTTACACTCACCCCCCTTTCAACCTCCTCCTTTTCCGCAGCAACCAGTGATCCGGGTCAACAGCATCAATGTAACAGTATAACTTTAAACCGTCCCCTCGCCCCGACACGGGCGCGAACCAGGGACCTTCTGCACACATCAACAACGGTCGCCCACGAAGCATCGCTACCCATCGCTCCACAAAGGCCACGGCCCTTGCAGAGCAAGGTGCAACCCTACTTCTAGGTTTCAGAGCAAGTGACGTAACTGATTGAAATGCTACTAGCGCGTACCCGCTAACTAGCTAGCCATTTCACATCCGTTACATGTGCACTTCCATAGGGAACACACACGTGTTGAGGCCACTTGGTCACGGTGTGTGTGCACTTCCATAGGGAACACACACGTGTTGAGGCCACTTGGTCACGGTGTGTGTGCACTTCCATAGGGAACACACACGTGTTGAGGCCACTTGGTCACGGTGTGTGTGCACTTCCATAGGGAACACACACGTGTTGAGGCCACTTGAATGCGTCCTGTCTCTGACACAAGATGGAAGGATTTACAAAAATGACTGACCAGTTTTATTACCTTTGGCAATGTAGTTATTAAGGATCCGCCCCATTTTTAAAATCAATTAAAAATCTATCACCGCGGATAGATGCCCACCCAGACCCTCCCCTATAGACTCAGGTTTTGCGGCCGGAGTCCGTACCTTTGGGGGGGGGTACTGTCACGTCCTGACCTTAGAGAGCCTTTTTATATCTCTATTTGGTTTGGTCAGGGTGTGATTTGGGGTGGGCATTCTATGTTTTTGTTTTCTATGATTTTGTATTTCTATGTTTTGGCCGGGTATGGTTCTCAATCAGGGACAGCTGTCTATCGTTGTCTCTGATTGAGAACCATACTTAGGTATCCCTTTTTCCCATCTGTCTTTGTGGGAAGTTAACTTTGTTTGTGGCACTATAGCCTTTAAGCTTCACGGTCGTTTTGTATTGTTTATTGTTTTTGTCGGCGTCATCCTAATAAAAAGGAATATGTACGCTCACCACGCTGCGCTTTGGTCCTCTTCCTTTGATGGCCGTGACAAAGGGACACCGATCCCAAATAAGTTTAACAAGTATAGGCTATACACACTTAGTTTGAACATTATAGCTACATAGGCCTAAATTGTGCATATTACAAAAATGGGACATTAATTAACAGTAATGTAGTAGGCTGTACTATTTGTGTAGGTCACTAAAGTCAATCAAATTTCAATCAAATTTATTTATAAAGCCCTTCTTACATCAGCTGATGTCACAAAGTGCAGCCTAAAATCCCAAACAGCAAGTTACACTGAACAAAAATACGAACGCAACATGTAAATCAAACATGCCAGAAATCTTCCATACGTACAAAAAAGCTTCTTTCTCTCAAATTGTTTGCACAAATTTGTTTACATCCTCTGTTAGTGAGCATTTCTCCTTTGCGAAGATAATCTATAAACCTGACAGGTGTGGCATATCAAGAAGTTGATTAACCAGGATGATCATTACACAGGTGCACCTTGTACTGGGGATAATAAAAGGCCACTCTAAAATGTGCAGTTTTGCCAAACAACACAATGCCACAGATGTCGCAAGTTGTGAGGGAGAGTGTAATTGGCATGCTGACTGTAGGAATGTCCAACAGAGTTGTTGCCAGAAAATGTAATGTTCATTTCTCTACCATGAGCCGCCTCCAACGTCGTTTTAGAGAATTTGGCAGTACGTCCAACCGGCCACAGAACCGCAGACCACATGTAACCACGCCAGTCCAGGACCCCCACATCCGGCTTCTTCACATGCAGGATGGTCTGAGACCAGCCACTCAGACAGCTGATTAAAATGTGGGTTTGCACAACCATAGAATTTCTGCACAAACTGTCAGAAACCATCTCGGGGAAGCTCATATGCGTGCTCGTCATCCTCACCAGGGTCTTGACATGACTGCAGATCCGCGTCGTAACCGACTTCAATGGGAAAATGCTCACCTTCAATGGCCACTGACACGCTGGAGAAGTGTGCTCTTCACGGATTAATCCCTGTTTTAACTGTACCGGGCAGTACGGCGTTGTGTAGGCGAGCGGTTCGCTGATGTCAATGTTGTGAACCGAGTGCCCCATGGTGGGGTTATGGTATGGGCAGGCATAATCTACGGACAACAAACACAATTGCAAACACATCAAAAAGAAAGGAGGACCAAGGCACTATTCGTATAATTAATTAAAAGGCCTTTATTAGTATTAGTGTTTAATAGAAATAGGACAACAAACACAATTGCATTTTATCGATGGCAATTTGAATGAACAGAGATACCGTGATGAGATCCTGAGGCCCTTTGTCGTGCCATTCATCCACCACCATCACCTCATGTTTCAGCATGATAATACACAGCCCCATGTCGCAAGGATCTGTACACAATTCCTGGAAGCTGAAAATGTCCCAGTTCTTCCATGGCCTGCATACACACCAGACATGTCACCCATTGAGCTTGTTTGGGATGCTCTGGATCGACGTGTACAACAGTGTGTTCCAGTTCCCACCAAAATTGCTAGGTAAAGCCCCGCCTTATCTCAGCTCACTGGTCACCATAGCAACACCCACCCGTAGCACACGCTCCAGCAGGTACATTGCACTGGTCATCCCCAAAGCCACTTCCTTTGGCCGCCTTTCCTTCCAGTTCTCTGCTGCCTATGACTGGAACGAATTGCAAAAATCTCTGAAGCTGGAGTCTTATATCTCCCTCTCTAACTTTAAACATCAGCTGTCAGAGCAGGTTACCGATCACTGTACCTGTACACAGCCAATCTGTAAATAGCACACCCAACTACCTCATCCCCATATTGTTATTTATCTTCTTGCTCTTTTGCACCCCAGTATCTCTACTTGCACATCATCATCTGCATATCTATCACTCCAGTATTAATGATAAATTGTAATTATTTTCGACTCTATGGCCTATTTATTGCCTACCTCCCTACTCTTCTACATTTGCACACACTATATATAGATTTTTCAATTTTTATTTTCTATTGTGTTATTTACTGTACGTTTGTTTATGTGTAACTCTGTGTTGTTTTTGTCGCACTGCTTTGCTTTATCTTGGCCAGGTCGCAGTTGTAAATGAGAACTTGTTCTCAACTGGCCCACCTGGTTAAATAAAAAAATATATATATAAAAAATAAACACACTAATGTTAAAATGTACTAAACCACCATCAGGCAACATTACTACATTCTACATCAATCTATTATTTACAGTGCATTTATCACAACACGTGAAATAGTCGTGGTTCACGGACGCGATGTAAAATTTAGCTGGAGGACAGTAGAAGCAACGAGTGTAGATGAAATATTGTAGAAAGTGTTTGAGGGCAGCCAGGAACAAGGAGGCTCCAGCATCACGTGACAGGAGGCTAGAACAGTCAACGGAGATTAAAAGTTGGGAACGCTAAGTGACTCACACTAAATACGAAGAAGCTATTCTCCTTCTGAAAAATGTGATTTTTTCCCCCCCCATTTGTTTTTCATATTGTATAAATAACTTTTTTTGATTGAGAATGTAACTGAAGTACACAAGTCAGGTGAGTTTGTTATGTTTCTGATAGCAAGAAGAAATGTTACTGGCTAGCGCTCGACTCAAGCTAACGGTAGCTAACGGTAGTTGGGATGCCAGCACGGCAGTGTTACAGAGAAGACTCCCTGCTTTATCGATTAGTGCTAACTAGGCGGATATTTTTCGGGTGTAACGTTAGAGCTAGAAATAGACGGTCCCGGTTGATTGTATAGTAGGTGAGGTGGCCTAAAATCAATAACAGCACATTTACATTTGTAGCTAACAGTTGTAAGAACAATGTAACACATGTTTACCAACTCTACACTGTAATTTAACTAGGTAGTTAAGTTAGATATTTAACTTCATGTTACTAATACTTGCTAAATTCTCTTCAACATCTCTTAATCTATTTACACACATAACAAACATGAGATATGACAGAAATAAGCTAAATAACATTGCCAGAAAAGTAGCTAGTCAAACAAACAAACGACACAACATCTAGTGTTTTCGAGCCAACCTGGGACTTAGGATCGGTCAGGACCACCCACATGGGGGCTAACACCACCCTAGTGGCCTGTAGCATACTCTAGGTAGAGTGTCACCGGTGACAAAGGACAGACGGGGCACCAGAACCTGTGGGATGATACGGAAGAGCAGCAGTGGTACTGGAGGAGGAGGAGGAGGAGAAGAAGGGAATAATACAAAACACCAACAGAACAAACATCGCTCCAGCTTCACCACCCAGGGCCCGTGTCGTCTCTCCAACATGGGCCGGAGCTACAGGACCACCAACCCTCTGGGGAGTATGGAGCTTGGGTCCAACAGTTTGGGTCTGGGGTCCACCGTGGTAGGAGCGCCTGGGGTAGATCCGGACTGTGTGCTGCAGCTGGTGAATGACGTACGGAGGTTTTCAGATATGCTGCTCAGCCTTAAAGAAGCCTTCCATTCTGAAGGTGAGTCTGGGTTCATGTCCCAAATTGCACCCTATTCAGTGCACTATCTTTGAGTAGAGATCATAGGGTGAGACCAGGAAGGCCTAGTGGTTACTGTACCTGGTGTGTGGCAGGGTGGGTGGTTGGTTGTGAATTATTTTTTAGGGTAGATACAATAGGCTACATTATGCTATGGTTTCTCAGAAGTAACGTGTGTGTGTGTGTGTGTGTGTGTGTGTGTGTGTGTGTGTGTGTGTGTGTGTGTGTGTGTGTGTGTGTGTGTGTGTGTGTGTGTGTGTGTGTGTACACTGTCCTGTTAAAGCAATATAACAAAGGCAGTGTTAGTCAGAGCCAGCCATATAAAGTGTAAACTCCAGGAGAGGGCTGACAATGTTGGTGCTGACACAGCCTTAATTTAGCACTCCCCTCAGTGACTCCACAGCTACACAGCGTTAGCTTAGCACTCCCCTCAGTGACTCCACAGCTACACAGCGTTAGCTTAGCGCTCCCCTCAGTTACTCCACAGCTACACAGTGTTAGCTTAGTGCTCCCCTCAGTGACTCCACAGCTACACAGCGTTAGCTTAGCGCTCCCCTCAGTGACTCCACAGCTACACAGCGTTAGCTTAGCGCTCCCCTCAGTGACTCCACAGCTACACAGCGTTAGCTTAGCGCTCCCCTCAGTGACTCCACAGCTACACAGCGTTAGCTTAGCGCTCCCCTCAGTTGCTACACAGTGTTAGCTTAGCGCTCCCCTCAGTGACTCCACAGCTACACAGCGTTAGCTTAGCGCTCCCCTCAGTGACTCCACAGCTACACAGCGTTAGCTTAGCGCTCCCCTCAGTGACTCCACAGCTACACAGCGTTAGCTTAGCGCTCCCCTCAGTTACTCCACAGTTACACAGCGTTAGCTTAGCGCTCCCCTCAGTGACTCCACAGCTACACAGCGTTAGCTTAGCGCTCCCCTCAGTGACTCCACAGCTACACAGCCTTAATTTAGCACTCCCCTCAGTGACTGCACAGCTACACAGCGTTAGCTTAGCACTCCCCTCAGTGACTCCACAGCTACACAGCCTTAATTTAGCCCTCCCCTCAGTGACTGCACAGCTACACAGCGTTAGCTTAGCTCTCCCCTCAGTGACTCCACAGCTCCACAGCGTTAGCTTAGCACTCCCCTCAGTGACTCCACAGCTACACAGCGTTAGCTTAGCGCTCCCCTCAGTGACTCCACAGCTACACAGCGTTAGCTTTGCACTCCCCTCAGTGACTCCACAGCTACACAGCGTAAGCTTAGCGCTCCCCTCAGTGACTCCACAGCTACACAGCGTTAGCTTAGCGCTCCCCTCAGTGACTCCACAGCTACACAGCGTTAGCTTAGCACTCCCCTCAGTGACTCCGCAGCTACACAGCGTTAGCTTAGCACTCCCCTCAGTGACTCCACAGCTACACAGCGTTAGCTTAGCGCTCCCCTCTGCTCTCCCTGTCCGGTCCACTAGGTCAGTGACTCCACAGGTCCAGGTCTGGATTACTGTTACGCCCATTCAGGGTTGTGTTCAGTAGGTACTAAACAGGAGAAAACATTTCACAATTTGAAGCTGAAGAGGGATTACTCCAGAACCCCCCAAAAAAGTGTTGTGTTTTCCTCCAGAAAGTCAAGCTACTGATGTTCTATTCCTCCAGACAATGTGGAGGCTATATACAGGGGGTACCGGTACAGAGTCAATGTGGAGGCTATATACAGGGGGTACCGGTACAGAGTCAATGTGGAGACTATATACAGGGGGTACTGGTACAGAGTCAATGTGGAGGCTATATACAGGGGGTACCGGTACAGAGTCAATGTGGAGGCTATATACAGGGGGTACCGGTACAGAGTCAATGTGGAGGCTATATACAGGGGGTACCGGTACAGAGTCAATGTGGAGACTATATACAGGGGGTACCGGTACAGAGTCAATGTGGAGGCTATATACAGGGGGTACCGGCACAGAGTCAATGTGGAGGCTATATACAGGGGGTACCGGTACAGAGTCAATGTGGAGGCTATATACAGGGGGTACCGGTACAGAGTCAATGTGGAGGCTATATACAGGGGGTACCGGTACAGAGTCAATGTGGAGGCTATATACAGGGGGTACCGGTACAGAGTCAATGTGGAGACTATATACAGGGGGTACCGGTACAGAGTCAATGTGGAGGCTATATACAGGGGGTACCGGTACAGAGTCAATGTGGATGCTATATACAGGGTGTACCAGTACAGAGACAATGTGGAGGCCATATACAGGGGGTACCGGTACAGAGTCAATGTGGAGGCTATATACATGGGGTACCGGTACAGAGTCAATGTGGAGGCTATATACAGGGGGTACCGGTACAGAGTCAATGTGGAGGCTATATACAGAGGGTACCGGTACCGAGTCAATGTGGATGCTATATACAGGAGGGTACCAGTACAGAGTCAATGTGTCAGGGCACAGGTTAGTCAAGGTAATTTAGGTAATATGTACATGTAGGTAGAATTAAAGTGACTATGCATAGATAATAAACAGAGAGTAGCAGGGTAAAACAGGGGTCTGGGTAGCCTTTTGATTAGCTGTTTAGGAGTCTTATGGCTTGGGGGGTAGAAGCTGTTAAGAAGCCTTTTGGACCTAGACTTGGCGCTCCGGTACCGCTTGCTGTACAATAGCAGAGAGAACAGTCTATGATTAGGGTGGCTGGAGTCTCTGACGATTTTTTGGGCCTTCCTCTGACACTGCCTGGTATACATGGTCCTGTATGACAGGAAGCTTGGTCCCAGTGATGTACTGGGCCGTACGCACTACCCTCTGTAGGATAAACACCCATATCTACTGGGTGAAATACCACAGTGTGCCATCACAGCAGTGAGATTTGTGACCTGTTGCCACAAGAAAAGGGCAATCAGTGAATAACAAACACTGTTGTAAATACAACCCATACTCATGTTTATTTATTTTCCCTTTTGTACTTTAATTATTTGCACATCATTACAACACTGTATATAGACATAATATGACATTTGAAATGTCTTTATTCCTTTGGAACTTTTGTGAGTGTAATGTTTACTGTTCACTTTTTATTGTTTATTTCACTTTTGTTTATTATCTACTTCACTTGCTTTGGCAATGTAAACATATGTTTCCCCATGCCAATAAAGCTCTTTCAATTGAAAGAGAGATTAAGAGAGGCACATGCTGGCTCTTGTGTTTTTCTGTTCATATTGTGACATGTCAGTGTCACTGGAGTATGGTGTGAAACCTGCACAAAGCTCTCTCTGAAAGACAGGCTTTAACAGGCTCGTGCCAGTCTTTTTAAAATCATTTTTGTTGGATAGAGAGGTTAAAGTTTGAGAAGAAAATACTGAAATAGCAGTGGGCTGGATTCATGTTGGCGCATTCTGGCAACAGTACAGAATAGAGTTCGACACAAGAGTTAATTCATTCCTGTTCTGTCCTCTCAAATTCTTACCCAGTTTTATAACCCGGCAACTTTCTTGTCCTGTCCCGATAAAAATCACTCCGGTCCTGTCCCGTATTCATTTTAACAAGCATAAATCAGAATACAGAGCCCGCTTTAGTCTTTTGGAGGCCCTAAGCGAGATTTGGTCAGGGGCCCTCTAAATCATTATAACGTATTTTTTTGACAGTTTTGAAAATCATACCGTCTGTATTTTGAAATACCTCGGTATATGGTATAAAGAGGACATCGCCCAAGCCTAGTCAGAAGCCACAGACAATATCCCTCTGTCAATTACAAAACCACACTTTAGTTTATTTGCACAAATAGAAAGACAGTTTGTAACAGTGAAAAAAACCCATCAACAGTATGTACGGGAGGGGAAAAAAGCCTAAAATTGCTTGTCGAGTAACCCCCCCCCCCCCCCCCCCCCCCCATTGGTCATTAATCCCACAGTATCAGCAAACAAACAATAACATAAAAACTAGATGCTAAAGAGATAAAGGAATAGAACATCTAAACAGAAAGTCAAGCTACCGGGGGTGCAGACCTGCGATGGACAGTAGGTGCCTCTTAGATTCTTTTTTTTACACCGACGGGGATAGTGGTCACGCCTGCATCCGCTCCCCCTCCCTGGCGCTTGAGGGCGCCAGGCTGCCCATCATTACGCACACCTGTCACCATCGTTATGCGCACCAGTGTGTCTTTGGACTCACCTGGTCTCCATTACTTTGTAGATTGCCCCTCCTATATCTGTCTGTTCCTCAGTTTGATCCCCGTGTCAGCACTATTGTCGTTATGTTTCCCCTGTCCAGACGCAGTCCTTGTTTGCTTCATGTCGGTTATTTTTTAAATGTTCACTTCCTGTACTTGCTTCTCGTCTCCCAGCGTCTGTTCTTGCAGATAGCTTGGCAAAATCAGGTGGGAACGAGTTCCAGACCATAGGGCCTCTATAGATCATTCAAAATTGGTTTCTTCTTGAATATGGGTGACGTAGCTGTTGTCTGTTTCTTGTTTAGTAGTTATGGAATTCATTTGTGGCTGTAAAATAGTTTTTACAGCAGGGTCAGAAGCAACAGCCTTTAACATTTGCCTCCAGTGTAGGGGCGTGAGGGAGAAGTAGGGGCGTGAGGGAGGAGTAGGGGCGTGAGGGAGGAGTAGGGGCGTGAGGGAGGAGTAGGGGCGTGAGGGAGGAGTAGGGGCGTGAGGGTGGAGCAGGGGCGTGAGGGAGGAGCAGGGGCGTGAGGGAGAAGTAGGGGCGTGAGGGAGAAGTAGGGGCGTGAGGGAGAAGCAGGGGCGTGAGGGAAAAGAAGGGGCGTGAGGGAAAAGAAGGGGCGTGAGGGAAAAGAAGGGGCGTGAGGGAAAAGAAGGGGCGTGAGGGAGAAGTAGGGGCGTGAGGGAGGAGTAGGGGCGTGCGGGAGGAGAAGGGGCGTGCGGGAGGAGAAGGGGCGTGCGGGAGGAGAAGGGGCGTGCGGGAGGAGAAGGGGCGTGCGGGAGGAGCAGGGGCGTGCGGGAGGAGCAGGGGCGTGAGGGAGGAGCAGGGGCGTGAGGGAGAAGCAGGGGCGTGAGGGAGGAGTAGGGGCGTGAGGGAGGAGCAGGGGCGTGAGGGAGGAGCAGGGGCGTGAGGGAGGAGCAGGGGCGTGAGGGAGGAGCAGGGGCGTGAGGGAGAAGCAGGGGCGTGAGGGAGAGGAAGGGGCGTGAGGGAGAGGCAGGGGCGTGAGGGAGAAGCAGGGGCGTGAGGGAGAAGCAGGGGCGTGAGGGAGAAGGGGCGTGAGGGAGAAGGGGCGTGAGGGAGAGGAAGGGCGTGAGGGAGGAGGAGGGGCGTGAGGGAGAAGCAGGGGCGTGAGGGAGAAGCAGGGGCGTGAGGGAGAAGCAGGGGCGTGAGGAAGAAGCAGGGGCGTGAGGAAGAAGCAGGGGCGTGAGGGAAAAGAAGGGGCGTGAGGGAAAAGAAGGGGCGTGAGGGAGAAGCAGGGGCGTGAGGGAGAAGCAGGGGCGTGAGGGAGAAGCAGGGGCGTGAGGGAGAAGCAGGGGCGTGAGGGAGAAGCAGGGGCGTGAGGGAGAAGAAGGGGCGTAGGGAGAAGAAGGGGCGTGAGGGAGAAGCAGGGGCGTGAGGGAGAAGAAGGGGCGTGAGGGAGAAGAAGGGGCGTGAGGGAGGAGCAGGGGCGTGAGGGAGGAGCAGGGGCGTGAGGAAGAAGCAGGGGCGTGAGGAAGAAGCAGGGGCGTGAGGGAAAAGAAGGGGCGTGAGGGAGAAGTAGGGGCGTGAGGGAGAAGTAGGTTCTCAATCCATGTCAATGTTAAAATTTAATAAAAAAAAGGCTACTAATTTAGATTTTTTGGTGTGTAATTCCCCTTTAATTGCGCATTTAGCAAGAAAGGAATGTGTCGGTCTAGCGATGTATCTGCTGTTAGGCCTACCACTGCAGAACATGTCAGGACAGAGTTTGCTAAACAATTGGCACCCAATCGATACACATATTCATGATATAGCTGTAGTTCTGTCAGGTCAACCTAATTTGCAATTGACATTTATTTGAGAAGGTTATGGGGAAAGTCTTTCTGTCTACCCACAAGATGCTGGTTATCATTAACACCGCTACTTGGCTACGTACGGTAGACAAACGCGCTAACCCAACAGACAGACGGGAAATATTACTGGAAGTTCATTGGCAGATATTGTGTTGCGTTTTGCTTCTTATTAAGACAATAGTGGCCAACCAGGGATGGGATAATGTCTATTTTGGCTTTGATTGGATAGTAGCCGGGAGCTTTGTGTTTATAACAGGTTGCGATGGAACACATGAAATAATGCATGTACTTTGAGAATTGATTAGCAAAGACTCATAGGTGGGCTGTTCGAATTACATGTTGGAGACCCCTGGTCTAGGTAGATTCTGTTGTAGACCAGGTTGCTGTGGACGGTTAATGAGGTTTAGAGGTAGATTCTGTTGTAGACCAGGTTGCTGTGGATGGTCAATGAGGTTTAGAGGTAGATTCTGTTGTAGACCAGGTTGCTGTGGATGGTCAATGAGGTTTAGAGGTAGATTCTGTTGTAGACCAGGTTGCTGTGGATGGTCAATGAGGTTTAGAGGTAGATTCTGTTGTAGACCAGGTTGCTGTGGATGGTCAATGAGGTTTAGAGGTAGATTCTGTTGTAGACCAGGTTGCTGTGGACGGTTAATGAGGTTTAGAGGTAGATTCTGTTGTAGATCAGGTTGCTGTGGACGGTTAATGAGGTTTAGAGGTAGATTCTGTTGTAGACCAGGTTGCTGTGGACGGTTAATGAGGTTTAGAGGTAGATTCTGTTGTAGACCAGGTTGCTGTGGACGGTTAATGAGGTTTAGAGGTAGATTCTGTTGTAGACCAGGTTGCTGTGGACGGTTAATGAGGTTTAGAGGTAGATTCTGTTGTAGACCAGGTTGCTGTGGACGGTCAATGTGGTCTAGAGGTAGATTCTGTTGTTGTAGACCAGGTTGCTGTGGATGGTCAATGTGGTTTAGAGGTAGATTCTGTTGTAGACCAGGTTGCTGTGGACGGTTAATGAGGTTTAGAGGTAGATTCTGTTGTAGACCAGGTTGCTGTGGACGGTCAATGAGGTCTAGAGGTGGAGTCTTTCTAAGAATTTCTAGACAGTTCACAGTTTGTGTGCTAAAAACACATGTTCATCATCCTAATTTGTGATGTCCTGTTCCTCCTCTCCACTTTTTCCTCTCCTTTTTCCTTGTTAAGAGAGGAGACACACCTCTAGACCAGACACCACACAGTCCAGACTCCACACACCACACAGTCCAGATTCCAGACACCACACAGTCCGGACTCCAGACACCACACAGTCCAGACACCACACAGTCCGGACTCCAGACACCACACAGTCCAGACACCACACAGTCCAGACACCACACAGTCCGGACTCCAGACACCACACAGTCCGGACTCCAGACACCACACAGTCCGGACTCCAGACACCACACAGTCCGGACTCCAGACACCACACAGTCCGGACTCCAGACACCACACAGTCCGGACTCCAGACACCACACAGTCCGGACTCCAGACACCACACAGTCCGGACTCCAGACACCACACAGTCCGGACTCCAGACACCACACAGTCCGGACTCCAGACACCACACAGTCCGGACTCCACACACCACACAGTCCGGACTCCAGACACCACACAGTCCGGACACCACACAGTCCGGACTCCAGACACCACACAGTCCAGACACCACACAGTCCGGACTCCAGACACCACACAGTCCGGACTCCAGACACCACACAGTCCGGACTCCAGACACCACACAGTCCGGACTCCAGACACCACACAGTCCGGACTCCAGACACCACACAGTCCGGACTCCAGACACCACACAGTCCGGACTCCAGACACCACACAGTCCGGACACCACACAGTCCGGACTCCAGATACCACACAGTCCGGACTCCAGACACCACACAGTCCAGACACCACAATAAACCATGATGAGGCAGCAGGCCCAGTAAACCATGATGAGGCAGCAGGCCCAGTAAACCATGATGAGGCAGCAGGCCCAGTAAACCATGACGAGGCAGCAGGCCCAGTAAACCATGACGAGGCAGCAGGCCCAGTAAACCATGACGAGGCAGCAGGCCCAGTAAACCATGACGAGACAGCAGGCCCAGTAAACCATGACGAGGCAGCAGGCCCAGTAATCCATGACGTGGCAGCAGGCCCAGTAAACCATGAAGAGGCATGAGGCCCAGTAAACCATGATGAGGCAGCAGGCCCAGTAAACCATGATGAGGCAGCAGGCCCAGTAAACCATGATGAGGCAGCAGGCCCAGTAAACCATGATGAGGCAGCAGGCCCAGTAAACCATGATGAGGCAGCAGGCCCAATAAACCATGATGAGGCAGCAGGCCCAGTAAACCATGACGAGGCAGCAGGCCCAGTAAACCATGACGAGGCAGCAGGCCCAGTAAACCATGACGAGGCAGCAGGCCCAGTAAACCATGACGAGGCAGCAGGCCCAGTAAACCATGACGAGGCAGCAGGCCCAGTAAACCATGACGAGGCAGCAGGCCCAGTAAACCATGACGAGGCAGCAGGCCCAGTAAACCATGACGAGGCAGCAGGCCCAGTAAACCATGACGAGGCAGCAGGCCCAGTAAACCATGACGAGGCAGCAGGCCCAGTAAACCATGACGAGGCAGCAGGCCCAGTAAACCATGACGAGGCAGCAGGCCCAGTAAACCATGACGAGGCAGCAGGCCCAGTAAACCATGACGAGGCAGCAGGCCCAGTAAACCATGACGAGGCAGCAGGCCCAGTAAACCATGACGAGGCAGCAGGCCCAGTAATCCATGACGTGGCAGCAGGCCCAGTAAACCATGAAGAGGCATGAGGCCCAGTAAACCATGATGAGGCAGCAGGCCCAGTAAACCATGATGAGGCAGCAGGCCCAGTAAACCATGATGAGGCAGCAGGCCCAGTAAACCATGATGAGGCAGCAGGCCCAGTAAACCATGATGAGGCAGCAGGCCCAGTAAACCATGATGAGGCAGCAGGCCCAGTAAACCATAGGCAGGAGGTCAGAGACCTGACAGTGTGGTGCCAGGACAACAACCTCTCCCTCAACGTGATCAAGACAAAGTAGATGATTGTGGACTATAGGAAAAGGAGGACCGAGAACGCCCCGATTCTCATCGACGGGGCTGTAGTGGAGCAGGTTGAGAGTTTCAAGTTCCTTGGCGTCCACATCTACTCTGTACTGGTACCCCCTGTATATAGCCTCCACATTGACTCTGTACCGTAAATAGCCTCTACATTGACTCTGTGCCGGTACCACCTGTATATAGCCTCCACATTGACTCTGTACCGGTACCCCCCTGTATATAGCCTCCACATTGACTCTGTACCGGTACCCCCCTGTATATAGCCTCCACATTGACTCTGTACCGGTACACCCTGTATATAGCCTCCACATTGACTCTGTACCGGTACCCCCTGTATATAGCCTCCACATTGACTCTGTACCGTAATACCCTGTATATAGCCTCCACATTGACTCTGTACCGGTACCCCCTGTATATAGCCTCCACATTGACTCTGTACCGGTACCCCCTGTATATAGCCTCCACATTGACTCTGTACCGGTACCCCCTGTATATAGCCTCCACATTGACTCTGTACCGGTACCCCCTGTATATAGCCTCCACATTGACTCTGTACCGGTACCCCCTGTATATAGCCTCCACATTGACTCTGTACCGGGACCCCCTGTATATAGCCTCCACATTGACTCTGTACCGGTACCCCCTGTATATAGCCTCCACATTGACTCTGTACCGGTACCCCCTGTATATAGCCTCCACATTGACTCTGTACCGGTACCCCCTGTATATAGCCTCCACATTGACTCTGTACCGGGACCCTCTGTATATAGCCTCCACATTGACTCTGTACCGGTACCCCCTGTATATAGCCTCCACATTGACTCTGTACAGGTACCCCCTGTATATAGTCTCCACATTGACTCTGTACCGGTACCCCCTGTATATAGTCTCCACATTGACTCTGTACCGGTACCCCCTGTATATAGTCTCCACATTGACTCTGTACCGGTACCCCCTGTATATAGCCCCGCTATTGTTATTTGCTGCTGCTCTTTAATTATTTGTTATTTTTCATCTCTTACTTTTTTGTGTATTTTCTTAGAACTGCATTGTTGGTTAAAGGGCCTGTAAGTAAGCATTTCACTGTGAGGTCTACTACACCTGTTGTATTCAGCATTTCACTGTGAGGTCTACTACACCTGTTGTATTCAGCATTTCACTGTAAGGTCTACTACACCTGTTGTATTCAGCATTTCACTGTGAGGTCTACTACACCTGTTGTATTCAGCATTTCACTGTAAGGTCTACTACACCTGTTGTATTCAGCATTTCACTGTAAGGTCTACTACACCTGTTGTATTCAGCGTTTCACTGTGAGGTCTACTACACCTGTTGTATTCAGCATTTCACTGTAAGGTCTACTACACCTGTTGTATTCAGCGTTTCACTGTGAGGTCTACTACACCTGTTGTATTCAGCATTTCACTGTGAGGTCTACTACACCTGTTGTATTCAGCATTTCACTGTAAGGTCTACTACACCTGTTGTATTCAGCATTTCACTGTGAGGTCTACTACACCTGTTGTATTCAGCATTTCACTGTGAGGTCTACTACACCTGTTGTATTCAGCATTTCACTGTGAGGTCTACTACACCTGTTGTATTCAGCATTTCACTGTGAGGTCTACTACACCTGTTGTATTCAGCATTTCACTGTAAGGTCTACTACACCTGTTGTATTCAGCATTTCACTGTGAGGTCTACTACACCTGTTGTATTCAGCATTTCACTGTAAGGTCTACTACACCTGTTGTATTCAGCATTTCACTGTAAGGTCTATTACACCTGTTGTATTCAGCGTTTCACTGTGAGGTCTACTACACCTGTTGTATTCAGCATTTCACTGTAAGGTCTACTACACATGTTGTATTCAGCGTTTCACTGTGAGGTCTACTACACCTGTTGTATTCAGCATTTCACTGTGAGGTCTACTACACCTGTTGTATTCAGCATTTCACTGTAAGGTCTACTACACCTGTTGTATTCAGCATTTCACTGTGAGGTCTACTACACCTGTTGTATTCAGCATTTCACTGTGAGGTCTACTACACCTGTTGTATTCAGCATTTCACTGTGAGGTCTACTACACCTGTTGTATTCAGCATTTCACTGTAAGGTCTACTACACCTGTTGTATTCAGCATTTCACTGTGAGGTCTACTACACCTGTTGTATTCAGCATTTCACTGTGAGGTCTACTACACCTGTTGTATTCAGCATTTCACTGTGAGGTCTACTACACCTGTTGTATTCAGCATTTCACTGTAAGGTCTACTACACCTGTTGTATTCAGCATTTCACTGTGAGGTCTACTACACCTGTTGTATTCAGCATTTCACTGTGAGGTCTACTACACCTGTTGTATTCAGCATTTCACTGTGAGGTCTACTACACCTGTTGTATTCAGCATTTCACTGTGAGGTCTACTACACCTGTTGTATTCAGCATTTCACTGTGAGGTCTACTACACCTGTTGTATTCAGCATTTCACTGTGAGGTCTACTACACCTGTTGTATTCAGCATTTCACTGTGAGGTCTACTACACCTGTTGTATTCAGCATTTCACTGTGAGGTCTACTACACCTGTTGTATTCAGCATTTCACTGTAAGGTCTACTACACCTGTTGTATTCAGCATTTCACTGTAAGGTCTACTACACCTGTTGTATTCAGCATTTCACTGTGAGGACTACTACACCTGTTGTATTCAGCATTTCACTGTGAGGTCTACTACACCTGTTGTATTCAGCATTTCACTGTAAGGTCTACTACACCTGTTGTATTCAGCATTTCACTGTGAGGACTACTACACCTGTTGTATTCAGCATTTCACTGTGAGGTCTACTACACCTGTTGTATTCAGTATTTCACTGTAAGGTCTACTACACCTGTTGTATTCAGCATTTCACTGTGAGGTCTACTACACCTGTTGTATTCAGCATTTCACTGTGAGGTCTACTACACCTGATGTATTCAGCATTTCACTGTGAGGTCTACTACACCTGTTGTATTCAGCATTTCACTGTAAGGTCTACTACACCTGTTGTATTCAGCATTTCACTGTGAGGTCTACTACACCTGTTGTATTCAGCATTTCACTGTGAGGTCTACTACACCTGTTGTATTCAGCATTTCACTGTAAGGTCTACTACACCTGTTGTATTCAGCATTTCACTGTGAGGTCTACTACACCTGTTGTATTCAGCATTTCACTGTAAGGTCTACTACACCTGTTGTATTCAGCATTTCACTGTGAGGTCTACTACACCTGTTGTATTCAGCATTTCACTGTGAGGTCTACTACACCTGTTGTATTCAGCATTTCACTGTGAGGTCTACTACACCTGTTGTATTCAGCATTTCACTGTGAGGTCTACTACACCTGTTGTATTCAGCATTTCACTGTGAGGTCTACTACACCTGTTGTATTCAGCATTTCACTGTAAGGTCTACTACACCTGTTGTATTCAGCATTTCACTGTGAGGTCTACTACACCTGTTGTATTCAGCATTTCACTGTGAGGTCTACTACACCTGTTGTATTCAGCATTTCACTGTGAGGTCTACTACACCTGTTGTATTCAGCATTTCAGTGTGAGGTCTACTACACCTGTTGTATTCAGCATTTCACTGTGAGGTCTACTACACCTGTTGTATTCAGCATTTCACTGTAAGGTCTACTACACCTGTTGTATTCAGCATTTCACTGTGAGGTCTACTACACCTGTTGTATTCAGCATTTCACTGTGAGGTCTACTACACCTGTTGTATTCAGCATTTCAGTGTGAGGTCTACTACACCTGTTGTATTCAGCATTTCACTGTGAGGTCTACTACACCTGTTGTATTCAGCATTTCACTGTAAGGTCTACTACACCTGTTGTATTCAGCATTTCACTGTGAGGTCTACTACACCTGTTGTATTCAGCATTTCACTGTGAGGTCTACAACACCTGTTGTATTCAGCATTTCACTGTGAGGTCTACTACACCTGTTGTATTCAGCATTTCACTGTGAGGTCTACTACACCTGTTGTATTCAGCATTTCACTGTGAGGTCTACTACACCTGTTGTATTCAGCATTTCACTGTGAGGTCTACTACACCTGTTGTATTCAGCATTTCACTGTGAGGTCTACTACACCTGTTGTATTCAGCATTTCACTGTGAGGACTACTACACCTGTTGTATTCAGCATTTCACTGTAAGGTCTACAACACCTGTTGTATTCAGCATTTCACTGTGAGGACTACTACACCTGTTGTATTCAGCATTTCACTGTAAGGTCTACTACACCTGTTGTATTCAGCATTTCACTGTGAGGTCTACTACACCTGTTGTATTCAGCATTTCACTGTAAGGTCTACTACACCTGTTGTATTCAGCATTTCACTGTAAGGTCTACTACACCTGTTGTATTCAGCATTTCACTGTAAGGTCTACAACACCTGTTGTATTCAGCATTTCACTGTAAGGTCTACAACACCTGTTGTATTCAGCATTTCACTGTGAGGTCTACTACACCTGTTGTATTCAGCATTTCACTGTGAGGTCTACTACACCTGTTGTATTCAGCATTTCACTGTAAGGTCTACAACACCTGTTGTATTCAGCATTTCACTGTGAGGTCTACTACACCTGTTGTATTCAGCATTTCACTGTAAGGTCTACTACACCTGTTGTATTCAGCATTTCACTGTGAGGTCTACTACACCTGTTGTATTCAGCATTTCACTGTGAGGTCTACTACACCTGTTGTATTCAGCATTTCACTGTGAGGTCTACTACACCTGTTGTATTCAGCATTTCACTGTGAGGTCTACTACACCTGTTGTATTCAGCATTTCACTGTGAGGTCTACTACACCTGTTGTATTCAGCATTTCACTGTGAGGACTACTACACCTGTTGTATTCAGCATTTCACTGTGAGGTCTACTACACCTGTTGTATTCAGCATTTCACTGTGAGGTCTACTACACCTGTTGTATTCAGCATTTCACTGTGAGGTCTACTACACCTGTTGTATTCAGCATTTCACTGTAAGGTCTACTACACCTGTTGTATTCAGCATTTCACTGTAAGGACTACTACACCTGTTGTATTCAGCATTTCACTGTGAGGTCTACTACACCTGTTGTATTCAGCATTTCACTGTGAGGTCTACTACACCTGTTGTATTCAGCATTTCACTGTGAGGTCTACTACACCTGTTGTATTCAGCATTTCACTGTGAGGTCTACTACACCTGTTGTATTCAGCATTTCACTGTGAGGTCTACTACACCTGTTGTATTCAGCATTTCACTGTAAGGTCTACTACACCTGTTGTATTCAGCATTTCACTGTGAGGACTACTACACCTGTTGTATTCAGCATTTCACTGTGAGGTCTACTACACCTGTTGTATTCAGCATTTCACTGTGAGGACTACTACACCTGTTGTATTCAGCATTTCACTGTGAGGTCTACTACACCTGTTGTATTCAGCATTTCACTGTGAGGACTACTACACCTGTTGTATTCAGCATTTCACTGAGAGGTCTACTACACCTGTTGTATTCAGCATTTCACTGTAAGGTCTACAACACCTGTTGTATTCAGCATTTCACTGTGAGGACTACTACACCTGTTGTATTCAGCATTTCACTGTAAGGTCTACTACACCTGTTGTATTCAGCATTTCACTGTAAGGTCTACTACACCTGTTGTATTCAGCATTTCACTGTAAGGTCTACTACACCTGTTGTATTCAGCATTTCACTGTAAGGTCTACTACACCTGTTGTATTCAGCATTTCACTGTGAGGACTACTACACCTGTTGTATTCAGCATTTCACTGTAAGGTCTACTACACCTGTTGTATTCAGCATTTCACTGTGAGGTCTACTACACCTGTTGTATTCAGCATTTCACTGTGAGGTCTACTACACCTGTTGTATTCAGCATTTCACTGTGAGGACTACTACACCTGTTGTATTCAGCATTTCACTGTAAGGTCTACTACACCTGTTGTATTCAGCATTTCACTGTGAGGACTACTACACCTGTCGTATTCGGCGGCATTGTGATAAATAGATTGTGATTTAGTCCCATTAAGCTTCTTCTCTCTGGGTCTATAGGTCTGTAGTCTAGACAGTAAACCACCAGCAGCAGCGTTGCTAGGCTGAGTGTTGCTAAGGTGACACTTGAGGCATCAGACTGTTTTTCTTTTTCAATGGAGATTTGGGATCTAGGATTGACACTGCTGGCGCATGCATAGTCACACACACACGCACACACACACGCAGACACATGCACACACACACACACACACACACACACACACACACACACACACACACACACACACACACACACACACACACACACACACTGACACACACACAGACACACACACTGACCCGCAGGAGCGTTGTGCAAAGCTAAAGGCATTCTCTCATAGTGGAACAGAAGTCCCAGCGGCCAGACAGACACTGACCTCTGACCTGAACACTGAAAGATGGTGTTTCTTCTCCCTGTAGGCTAAAGGCTCACAAAGGACTAGAGAGTAAATATGTTCCAGGCGTCTGAATGGTTTCAACAACGTCTGAGATGGCATGTATGGCATAGAACAGGCTTCAGACCACCAACACCAAGATGTTTGTCTCACATGCTGACCAGACCGGACACGTCGCGTGCGCGAGCGTCGCAAAATAAATTTAGAAATCCATGTTATTCAATTATTGCACCCACACTGCTCGCGCGCGCCAACGAACGTCTGCGACGCCAAGGGCTAAAATAGAACTCATTCCTATTTCTGACGCAGATCGCGCTGCAAAGTCCTGCCTCTCCTATCTCCTCATTGGTTTATAGAAGCAGGTACCCACGTGCCATCTCCTCATTGGTTTATAGAAGCAGGTACCCACGTGCCATCTCCTCATTGGTTTATAGAAGCAGGTACCCACGTGCCATCTCCTCATTGGTTTATAGAAGCAGGTACCCACGTGCCATCTCCTCATTGGTTATACCCACGTGGGTGATAGAAAGACGAACTGTTTTGCCGGTAGTCGTGGTAATACAATGAAAGTTTAGATGCGATCACCATATAATTTAAACGATGAAAAAGCCTGGAAGGAGGAGAGATGACTAGAAACAATTCGGTTGACCGTTTTATGTGGATTAATTGGTGGAGTAGAGGACCTTGTGCATTTCAGGTAAAATAACAACTCAATGTTTATATCCCTGGACAAATTAGCTAGCAACAGCAAGCTAGCTATACAGGACAAATTACCGTTAGCTAGCAAGTGCAAGCTAACTAGCTAAATTGCCATACATGTTTAATGCTTTTCGACCTGTCCCCAAATTAATGTAATTGGTTCAGAGTTTGTTTTGATATTTTAACCTGCGTGTCGTGATCGTGTTTGGTGTGGGGCCCTTCCCTTCCCTGGCCTGCCCTTCCCTGCCCTGCCCTGCCCTTCCCTTCCCTGCCCTGCCCTTCCCTTCCCTGCCCTTCCCTGCCCTTCCCTTCCCTTCCCTGGCCTGCCCTTCCCTTCCCTTCCCTGGCCTGCCCTTCCCTGGCCTGCCCTTCCCTTCCCTGCCCTGCCCTTCCCTTCCCTGGCCTGCCCTTCCCTTCCCTGGCCTGCCCTGCCCTGCCCTTCCCTTCCCTGGCCTGCCCTGCCCTTCCCTTCCCTGGCCTGCCCTTCCCTTCCCTGCCCTGCCCTGCCCTGCCCTTCCCTGCCCTGCCCTGCCCTGCCCTTCCCTGCCCTGCCCTGCCCTCCCCTTCCCTGCCCTGCCCTGCCCTGGCCTGCCCTTCCCTTCCCTGCCCTGCCCTGCCCTGCCCTTCCCTTCCCTGCCCTTCCCTGCCCTTCCCTTCCCTGCCCTGCCCTGCCCTTCCCTGCCCTTCCCTGGCCTGCCCTTCCCTTCCCTGCCCTTCCCTGCCCTTCCCTGGCCTGCCCTTCCCTGCCCTTCCCTGCCCTTCCCTGCCCTTCCCTGGCCTGCCCTTCCCTGCCCTGCCCTTCCCTGCCCTGCCCTTCCCTGCCCTGCCCTGCCCTGCCCTGCCCTTCCCTGCCCTGCCCTGCCCTTCCCTGCCCTTCCCTGCCCTTCCCTTCCCTGCCCTTCCCTGGCCTGCCCTTCCCTGGCCTGCCCTGCCCTTCCCTTCCCTTCCCTGGCCTGCCCTTCCCTTCCCTTCCCTGGCCTGCCCTGCCCTTCCCTGGCCTGCCCTTCCCTTCCCTTCCCTGGCCTGCCCTTCCCTTCCCTTCCCTTCCCTGGCCTGCCCTTCCCTTCCCTGGCCTGCCCTGCCCTTCCCTTCCCTGGCCTGCCCTTCCCTTCCCTGGCCTGCCCTTCCCTGCCCTTCCCTTCCCTGGCCTGCCCTGCCCTTCCCTGGCCTGCCCTTCCCTTCCCTGGCCTGCCCTGCCCTTCCCTTCCCTGGCCTGCCCTTCCCTGCCCTTCCCTTCCCTGCCCTGGCCTGCCCTGCCCTGCCCTTCCCTGCCCTGCCCTTCCCTGGCCTGCCCTTCCCTTCCCTGCCCTTCCCTTCCCTGCCCTTCCCTTCCCTGGCCTTCCCTTCCCTTCCCTGGCCTGCCCTGCCCTGCCCTTCCCTTCCCTTCCCTGGCCTGCCCTGCCCTTCCCTGGCCTGCCCTTCCCTGCCCTGGCCTGCCCTTCCCTGGCCTGGCCTGCCCTGGCCTGCCCTGCCCTGGCCTGGCCTGCCGCAGTATCACTGGCTTCAGATTGACACAGGCTTTATCACACACACAAAGGGCTCAACAAGACCACAGGCATATGGAAGAAGATTTAGACTACAGTATGTTTTTTTTCTTCAATGCTGGATCTGAGATGTGTAATTCCGTGGTAATTAGGGCCCTATAAAATCTGTCACATTTTTTTCTTCAAATTCCCGGTGTCTCTGTTTTGTTTTTCCAGGTTTCTGTTTTTCCCATTTATTTTCAGGTTTTCATGCTCAAGATTACACTTTTTTAAAATAGAAAAACAACACAATTGAGAGAGAGAGATGGAGCGTGAGAGACAGACAGGCAGACAGGGAGAGAGAGAGAGAAACAGGGAGAGAGAGAGAAACAGGGAGAGAGAGAGATGTGAAAGAGAGAGAGGGAGAGACAGAGAGAGAAACAGGGAGACTCAGAGAGAGGTCATGATCAGATGAGCTCCTGCATTTTTCAGCATGTTCTTTAAAAAATATAGATTAAGAGTTAGATAAACGTGGCTTTTTTGTCAGGAACATATACAGGATGCTACCCTCTACAACATAACATTCACTATGTCACCAGGACATATACAGGATACTACCCTCTACAACATAACCTTCACTCTAAATCAAAACTCAAAACCTACAACCTGATTTTGGACGGATCTGCGGAATCACCTGGAAGGTTTACAACTACCAAAGAGTATTATTCCCAAGCTATACAGCCTTTGCTTATTTCTAATTTTAGGTAAAATGTATATGTAATTTAATATTTAAAAAAAATATAGTCTTTAATTTTACACCTAATGGGAGAGGCACCTATGAACTTCAGATGATGTTGGTTCATGGGGTCTTTTACAAGGAACTTTAACACCCCTTTTTGTTAAATGACAGATGTGAAATGCATAAGGTCATTTATACTCTAATTATGAGTTCATTATAACATTGTAAAGTCGATCATTTTTTCCCCCTCAGAAAGAGAAGAGGTTTTTTTCCTCTCAAAGCAATAATAGTCCAGCCAATTCAGGGATTGAATTGCATTCCTATAGAGACATGAGTAAACCTCAACTCTGGTTAACATCGAGACTACTCCCTTGGAAGAGGAAGTGTGTGTGTGTGTGTGTGTGTGTGTGTGTGTGTGTGTGTGTGTGTGTGTGTGTGTGTGTGTGTGTGTGTGTGTGTGTGTGTGTGTGTGTGTGTGTGTGTGTGTGTGTGTGTGTGTGTCGGTTCGTTGAGCAGAGGATCAAGTTGAGAGGCATGGCCTAATCTGGGGGTAAAACAAACCAAAAAAATCTCGAATTGCATTCCTATGGACGGAGGATTTCCATGTCCAAGTGTACAGGAATGTAACTGGAATGGACCTGAACTCTGGTCAGGGTTTAGACTAGCAGGCAGCGTTGGGGGGGAGGTATCACCAAGGGCCTGATCTGGGGGTAAACAAACATTGGACAGACTGAGCGGAAAGCATGGCTGGTTTAGGGGGTCAGATATCTCACTCGACACGAGAAAGGACACACACACACACACACAGAACCGAAAGACAAGGGGCCCTCGGTTGTGTCAGCAGGGGGTCTTCCTCTAAACAATATGGTGTAGAGACCAGCCCAGGGAGTTATAGTGACTAGTCCAGGGAGTTGTAGTGACTAGTCCAGGGAGTTATAGTGACTAGTCCAGGGAGTTATAGTGACTAGTCCAGGGAGTTGTAGTGACTAGTCCAGGGAGTTATAGTGACTAGTCCAGGGAGTTGTAGTGACTAGTCCAGGGAGTTATAGTGACTAGTCCAGGGAGTTATAGTGACTAGTCCAGGGAGTTATAGTGACTAGTCCAGGGAGTTATAGTGACTAGTCCAGGGAGTTGTAGTGACTAGTCCAGGGAGTTGTAGTGACTAGTCCAGGGAGTTGTAGTGACTAGTCCAGGGAGTTATAGTGACTAGTCCAGGGAGTTGTAGTGACTAGTCCAGCCAAGGAGGGTGGGTGAGTGAAGGGTCAGCCAGTTTATTATGTTTAAAAGTTTAGCCTAGCCAATTATCTCCCTTACGTCCTTTACGTCCTTTAAATTGAATAGTAGAGCTGAGGGAGGAAGAGGAGGAGGAGGAAGGGGGGGAGGATGAGGAGGAAGAATAGAAGGAGGAGGAGGGTTGATTAGAGCTAATTTTGTTTGCCTGGAGGATGTTTCTCTGAAGACTTGTTTCTCTTCGTCTCACAGCTGTACTCTTCTCGTGCGGAGTGCTAGCCTGGAGATTCAGCATGTTTCTGTGCTGGAAGCTTCACTATAAACTAGCAGCACTATGTTTAGAAGCCCACCCATTTCTGCATGCTGTATTACTAATACTAAGGTGTGTCACGATGTCTGTAATGAACTGTTAGTTCACCTCAACCACTTCCACCCAAAATATTTTCTGAAAATACTGAACATTTCCTCTGTATATGGGTGGACACCATGCGTGTGTGTGTGTGTGTGTGACTGTATGTGTGTGTGTGAGAGAGAGGGGAGAGAGGGGAGAGAGGACCACCCCCACACCGGCTCTCCCAGTTTTCACTCCCTCTGTAATTCCCTTGCCTTTCCAATACATTCCGCCTCTTCTCCTCATCCTCCTAGTGCAGTGTGTCTGCAGAGGGCTCGGTAGAAAAACAGACCACTCTGATGTTTCATATCGTCAGTCAGTCCTAGGTGATGAGACATGAACTCACCTACTGTCTGGTGACAAAGCCCTAGACCCACAACAGATTACTATAGAACTAGGCTACTACTGATTACGCATCTTGCCAAGCCATAGGCCCGCGTCCCAAATGGCACCCTATTCCCTACATAGTGCACTACTTTTGATGAGATCCCTATAGGTAATAGGGTCCCTTTTGGAACACAGCCCTAGACCCCACTACTGATTACTGCACACAGAGACAAGAAAACATCCCCTCCCGTTTCAGCTGTTTCTGCCCACTGTGTGTCTGTCAACAACCCTGTTAGAATTCAGGGGAGATCCGTCAAACTGTTCGTAGTGAAAGGATAACACATGGGAGATCTGTCAAACTGTTCATAGTGAAGGATAACACAGGGGAGATCTGTCAAACTGTTCATAGTGAAAGGATAACACAGGGGAGATCTGTCAAGACGGTTTGTAGTGAAAGGATAACACATGGGAGATCTGTCAAACTGTTCATAGTGAAGGATAACACAGGGGAGATCTGTCAAGACGGTTTGTAGTGAAAGGATAACACATGGGAGATCTGTCAAACTGTTCATAGTGAAGGATAACTCAGGGGAGATCTGTCAAACTGTTCATAGTGAAGGATAACTCAGGGGAGATCTGTCAAACTGTTCATAGTGAAGGATAACTCAGGGGAGATCTGTCAAACTGTTCATAGTGAAAGGATAACACAGGGGAGATCTGTCAAGACGGTTTGTAGTGAAAGGATAACACATGGGAGATCTGTCAAACTGTTCATAGTGAAGGATAACTCAGGGGAGATCTGTCAAACTGTTCATAGTGAAAGGATAACACAGGGGAGATCTGTCAAGACGGTTTGTAGTGAAAGGATAACACAGGGGAGATCTGTCAAACTGTTCATAGTGAAGGATAACTCAGGGGAGATCTGTCAAACTGTTCATAGTGAAAGGATAACACAGGGGAGATCTGTCAAGACGGTTTGTAGTGAAAGGATAACACATGGGAGATCTGTCAAACTGTTCATAGTGAAGGATAACTCAGGGGAGATCTGTCAAACTGTTCATAGTGAAAGGATAACTCAGGGGAGATCCGTCAAGACGGTTTGTAGTGAAAGGATAACACATGGGAGATCTGTCAAACTGTTCATAGTGAAGGATAACTCAGGGGAGATCTGTCAAACTGTTCATAGTGAAAGGATAACACAGGGGAGATCTGTCAAGACGATTTGTAGTGAAAGGATAATTCAGGGGAGATCCGTCAAGACGGTTTGTAGTGAAAGGATAATTCACGGGAGATCCGTCAAGATGGTTTGTAGTGAAAGGATAACACAGGGGAGATCCGTCAAGACGGTTTGTAGTGAAAGGATAACTCAGGGGAGATCCGTCAAGACGGTTTGTAGTGAAAGGATAACACATGGGAGATCCGTCAAGACGGTTTGTAGTGAAAGGATAACACAGGGGAGATCCGTCAAACTTCTTAGTGAAAGGATAACACAGGGGAGATCTGTCAAGACGGTTTGTAGTGAAAGGATAACTCAGGGGAGATCTGTCAAACTTCGTAGTGAAAGGATAACACATGGGAGATCCGTCAAACTGTTCATAGTGAAAGGATAACACAGGGGAGATCCGTCAAGACGGTTTGTAGTGAAAGGATAACTCAGGGGAGATCTGTCAAACTGTTCATAGTGAAATGATAACACAGGGGAGATCTGTCAAACTGTTCATAGTGAAGGATAACACAGGGGAGATCCGTCAAACTGTTCATAGTGAAAGGATAACACAGGGGAGATCTGTCAAGACGGTTTGTAGTGAAAGGATAACTCAGGGGAGATCTGTCAAACTGTTCATAGTGAAGGATAACTCAGGGGAGATCTGTCAAGACGGTTTGTAGTGAAAGGATAACACATGGGAGATCTGTCAAACTGTTCATAGTGAAAGGATAACACATGGGAGATCTGTCAAACTGTTCATAGTGAAAGGATAACTCAGGGGAGATCTGTCAAGACGGTTTGTAGTGAAAGGATAACACATGGGAGATCCGTCAAGACGGTTTGTAGTGAAAGGATAACACAGGGGATCCGTCTAGATGGTTCGTAGTGAAAGGATAACTCAGGGGAGATCCGTCAAGACGGTTTGTAGTGAAAGGATAACACAGGGGAGATCTGTCAAGAGGGTTCGTAGTAAAAGGATAACTCAGGGGAGATCCGTCAAGATGGTTTGTAGTGAAAGGATAACACAGGGGAGATCCGTCAAGACGGTTTGTAGTGAAAGGATAACTCAGGGGAGATCTGTCAAACTGTTCATAGTGAAATGATAACACAGGGGAGATCTGTCAAACTTCGTAGTGAAAGGATAACACATGGGAGATCCGTCAAACTGTTCATAGTGAAAGGATAACTCAGGGGAGATCTGTCAAACTTCGTAGTGAAAGGATAACACATGGGAGATCCGTCAAACTGTTCATAGTGAAAGGATAACTCAGGGGAGATCTGTCAAGACGGTTTGTAGTGAAAGGATAACTCAGGGGAGATCTGTCAAACTGTTCATAGTGAAGGATAACACAGGGGAGATCCGTCAAACTGTTCATAGTGAAAGGATAACACAGGGGAGATCTGTCAAGACGGTTTGTAGTGAAAGGATAACTCAGGGGAGATCCGTCAAACTGTTCATAGTGAAAGGATAACTCAGGGGAGATCTGTCAAGACGGTTTGTAGTGAAAGGATAACTCAGGGGAGATCTGTCAAACTGTTCGTAGTGAAAGGATAACACATGGGAGATCCGTCAAACTGTTCATAGTGAAAGGATAACACAGGGGAGATCTGTCAAGACGGTTTGTAGTGAAAGGATAACTCAGGGGAGATCCGTCAAACTGTTCATAGTGAAAGGATAACTCAGGGGAGATCTGTCAAGACGGTTTGTAGTGAAAGGATAACTCAGGGGAGATCTGTCAAACTGTTCATAGTGAAAGGATAACACAGGGGAGATCTGTCAAGACGGTTCATAGTGAAAGGATAACTCGGGAGATCCGTCAAGACGGTTTGTAGTGAAAGGATAACTCAGGGGAGATCTGTCAAACTGTTCATAGTGAAGGATAACTCAGGGGAGATCTGTCAAACTGTTCATAGTGAAGGATAACTCAGGGGAGATCTGTCAAACTGTTCGTAGTGAAAGGATAACTCGGGGGATCCGTCTAGATGGTTCATAGTGAAAGGATAACTCAGGGGAGATCCGTCAAGACGGTTTGTAGTGAAAGGATAACTCAGGGGAGATCTGTCAAGACGGTTTGTAGTGAAAGGATAACACATGGGAGATCCGTCAAGACGGTTTGTAGTGAAAGGATAACACAGGGGAGATCCGTCAAGAGGGTTCGTAGTGAAAGATAACACAGGGGAGATCCTCTGTATTAGTACTAGCCTATCACCTGATTGGTTAGTTGAGGCCAATTACTTAACCTAATCATCACTTGTTGCTCTGTACAGTGAGATATTGTGTTACCGTTTAAAACAAAAACTAGTTGGAATAGGGCAGTTTCATTACAAACAGCGTCTTTCAACCACAACTACTTTAGTTTCCTGTCTTACACAACCCCAGTCCGGAGACAGAGAGACAGATATCTACATCGAATGACAATATTGCTGTCCCTAATGTGGGTTTTGGTCAAGTAAAACACAAAAAAACAGAATTCTCTCAGCCAATGGGTGACCTACGGGTCACAATGTAACAGGTCGTCGTTCTGATCCCTCACAGATATGGCTGATTATGTAGTCTAGAATCTATAGTTGTTGAAATTCCAAACTTTAAAAAAATAAATCAAAACGAACATATTTTTTCTAGTCGTACTATAATTCACTACAAAACAGTTAGACCAAACAGGCTGATGGTGGTCACCTGTCCTGTCGGCTTCTCAGTGGGGAACCACGATGCACCTGACATATTTAGGAGTTTGCACTTGGTGACTGTGGTGCAATCATTATTGTTTCAGATTTCTTTCCTATGTTAATATACTTACTTGACAGATCTGTTATTCTTTCACATCTTTTCTTGAAAGCCAGGACGGCTATGACGACTATGTAAATTGGTATTATATTCTGTTTTTAAATAAAAATGTTACTTGACAGATCTGTTTCTCTCTTTGTCCTCTCTTCCAGAAAGCCACGAGGGACTCCCTCAGCAGGTACAGGAGCGGTTGGTCTCCTCTCTTCCAGAAAGCCACGAGGGACTCCCTCAGCAGGTACAGGAGCGGTTGGTCTCCTCTCTTCCAGAAAGCCACGAGGGACTCCCTCAGCAGGTACAGGAGCGGTTGGTCTCCTCTCTTCCAGAAAGCCACGAGGGACTCCCTCAGCGAGTACAGGAGCGGTTGGTCTCCTCTCTTCCAGAAAGCCACGAGGGACTCCCTCAGCGAGTACAGGAGCGGTTGGTCTCCTCTCTTCCAGAAAGCCACGAGGGACTCCCTCAGCGAGTACAGGAGCGGTTGGTCTCCTCTCTTCCAGAAAGCCACGAGGGACTCCCTCAGCAGGTACAGGAGCGGTTGGTCTCCTCTCTTCCAGAAAGCCACGAGGGACTCCCTCAGCGAGTACAGGAGAGGTTGGTCTCCTCTCTTCCAGAAAGCCACGAGGGACTCCCTCAGCAGGTACAGGAGCGGTTGGTCTCCTCTCTTCCAGAAAGCCACGAGGGACTCCCTCAGCAGGTACAGGAGCGGTTGGTCTCCTCTCTTCCAGAAAGCCACGAGGGACTCCCTCAGCAGGTACAGGAGCGGTTGGTCTCCTCTCTTCCAGAAAGCCACGAGGGACTCCCTCAGCGAGTACAGGAGCGGTTGGTCTCCTCTCTTCCAGAAAGCCACGAGGGACTCCCTCAGCAGGTACAGGAGCGGTTGGTCTCCTCTCTTCCAGAAAGCCACGAGGGACTCCCTCAGCGAGTACAGGAGCGGTTGAGGGAGCTGCTCCGTGTTCTCAAGTCTGTCATCGGCAAACACCAGACCCTCAACTCTGTAGACATCCTCAGGGCTGCCGGCACCGTCATCGCTAAGGTCAAAGGTTAGTATCCTTTCATCCGCACATCTTTTCTTTAAATATATACTCAACAAAAAAAGAAACGGACCTTTTTCAGGACCCTGTCTTTCAAAGATAATTTGTAAAAATCCAAATAACTGCACAGATCTTCATTGTAAAGGGTTTAAACACTGTTTCCCATGCTTGTTCAATGAACCATAAACACTTAATGAACATGCACCTGTGGAACGATCGTTAAGACACTAACAGCTTACAGACGGTAGGCAATTAAGGTCACAGTTATGAAAACTTAGGACACTAAAGAGGCCTTTCTACTGACTCTGAAAAACACCAAAAGAAAGATGCCTAGGGTCCCTGCTCATCTGCGTGAACGTGCCTTAGGCATGCTGCAAGGAGGCATGAGGACTGCAGATGTGGCCAGGGCAATAAATTGCAATGTCCGTATTGTGAGACGCCTAAGACAGCGCTACAGGGAGACAGGACGGACAGCTGATCGTCCTCGCAGTGGCAGACCACGTGTAACAACACCTGCACAGGATCGGTACATCCGGACATCATACCTGCCGACATCACACAGGTACAGAATGGCAACAACAACTGCCCGAGTTACACCAGGAATGCACAATCCCTCCATCAGTGCTCAGACTGTCCGCAATAGGCTGAGAGAGGCTGGACTGAGGGCTTGTAGGCCTGTTGTAAGGCAGGTCCTCACCAGACATCACCGGCAACAATGTCGCCTATGGGCACAAACCCACCGTCGCTGGACCAGACAGGACTGGCAAAAAGTGCTCATCACTTACGAGTCCCGGTTTTGTCTCACCAGGGGTGATGGTCAGATTGGCCTGTACTCTGGAGCGGGATCGATTTGGAGGTAGAGGGTCCGTCATGGTCTGGGGCGTTGTGTCACAGCATCATCGGAATGAGCTTGTTGTCATTGCCTGCAATCTCAAAGCTGTGCGTTACAGGGAAGACTTCCTCCTCCCTCATGTGGTACCCTTCCTGCAGGCTCATCCTGACATCACCCTCCAGCATGACAATGCCACCAGCCATACTGCTCGTTCTGTGCGTGATTTCCTGCAAGAAGAGCCCGGATCTTAATCCCATTGAGCACATCTGGGACCTGTTAGATCGGAGGGTGAGGGCTAGGGCCATTCCCCCCAGAAATGTCCGGGAACTTGCAGGTGCCTTGGTGGAAGAGTGGGGTAACATCTCACAGCAAGAACTAGCAAATCTGGTGCAGTCCATGAGGAGGAGATGCACTGCAGTACTAAATGCAGCTGGTGGCCACACCAGATACTGACTGTTACTTTTGATTTTGACCCCCCTTTGTTCAGGGACACATTATTCCATTTCTGTTTGTCACATGTCTGTGGAACTTGTTCAGTTTATGTCTCAGTTGTTGAATCTTATGTTCATACAAATATTTACACATGTTAAGTTTGCTGAAAATAAACGCAGTTGACAGTGAGAGGACGTTCCTTTTTTTGGCTGAGTTTATACGTACTTTATTTTATTGATTTAGGAAAAGTAGGAGAAATTGAGAGTCAGAAGAGTAGTTGTTCAGATTCAGTCCCATGCTGACTCCGGTAGCCTGGGCTGTACATACAGGCCATCTCATGCACACTTCTGATTGGCTTTTCCGAGATATCCACACTTCTGATTGGCTCTTCTGAGATGTGACTTTCTCCCAACAGTACTTTTGATTGTTGAAGATATTTAAGCCTACATATCATGCTCAGCAAGCAATCAGTGTAATTTACCTTATTTGATTTATTTAAACATAAAAAAATAAATAATTACACAACAGTTTCATTCACACATCTAGATTGGCTCTTTTGAAAAGATCCTACCACTCGGTTTCCTTCAACTGTTCATTGGGAAAAATCGATCTAGGAAGATGTCCTTTTGACTGCGTTGTGACGCTGTCACGCCCTGACCTAAGAGAGCCGTTTTATGTCTCTATTTGGTTTGGTCAGGGTGTGATGTGGGGTGGGCATTCTATGTTTTGTTTTCTATGTTTCTTTATTTCTATGTTTTGGTATGGTTCTCAATCAGGGACAGCTGTCTATCGTTGTCTCTGATTGGGAATCATACTTAGGCAGCCCTTTTTTCCCTCCTTTCAATGTGGGAAGTTATCTTTGTTAGTGGCACTATAGCCCTCGGAAGCTTCACAGTCGTTTATTTTGTTTCTTGTTTTTGTTGGCGACATTTTATAATAAAAGGAAATGTACGCCGACCACGCTGCACTTTGGTCTCCTTTCGACGACGGCCGTGACAGTCGCACCTAGCCTAATATTTCTTCTGAAAGTGTGTTCTGATGTGACACAGAACTGATCGTTGTCTGTACGGTGCCACGCTGACAAAGGAACCCACGGTTTCTACTTTCTAGTCTCTTGTCCTGAAACCAGAGAATTTCTGTACACTCCAAGACAATGGACAATAAAGTAGTTTTCTTCTTCTTCAGTCCACCTAAATGATACAAACCAGAGGAATCTCAACTCTGCTATTTTTTTTTTATCTGCTCGAAATGTGATCTTTCCTCTGAGGGGGAGAAATCTTCATTTGGCTTCAGCACAAGAATGTTCCAGAACAGTGTAGAACTGCGTCCCAAATGGCACCTTCTTCTCTACATAGTCCTATGGGCCTTGGTCAAAAGTTGTGCACTATTTAGGGAATCCTGTTCTAGCTATTCCAGGATTTGCATTCCAGCTTCATGCGGCGGTTGGCGTGGCCTTCTCGAAATGTGTGTGACGGCCAAACGTGTACCCATGCAGCTCCATTCTTAGTGCCTTTATGGGTGACTCAAACGCACGCACACGCACACACACACACACACACACACACACACACACACACACACACACACACACACACACACACACTGACTCACTGACTCACTGACTCACAGACAGATAGCTGCCTATCTCTGATCTGAGCATCATTCTGACCCAGAATGCATCTCCCTCATGTTGACACTGAGAGGTGCTTCAAAATATGCTCAGAATGCAGAAAGGGAACCAAGAAGAAGGAATCGTCATCACCATGGAAACAAGGCATCCTGTCAGGTGTTTTCCTTTAGTTCTTCAGTTCCTTCACTAGACCCTCAAGTAGTGAATGTCACGCTAGTGCAGAGGTGTTCAAAGTCAGGGTCGTGACCCGGTAACTGCAGTGGGGTCACCCCAAAAAAGATACAAACATTTTATAAAATGGAACCAAAAAATAAGATTACAGATTATTGTATGGGACAATATATAAACGTTTTTGAGAAAGATCATTTAAATTATTTTTTTGTTGTTGAGTAAATGTGTTTTGGTTTCTTTTAATTTTGATGAAAATGTAATGAATTGAAGATTATTTGTTGATGTAAAAATCTAAATGTACCGATTTTAAGGTCATTAGATTTGGGGTCGCAAGAAATTATTGGGGAAAAAATGGGGTCCCTAGACATTCTGACGGAAAAAATGGGGTCCCTAGACATTCTGACGGAAAAAATGGGGTCCCTAGACATTCTGACGGAAAAAATGGGGTCCCTAGACATTCTGACGGAAAAAATGGGGTCCCTAGACATTCTGACGGAAAAAATGGGGTCCCTAGACATTCTGACGGAAAAAATGGGGTCCCCAGACATTCTGACGGAAAAATGGGGTCCCCAGACATTCTGACGGAAAAATGGGGTCCCCAGACATTCTGACGGAAAAATGGGGTCCCCAGACATTCTGACGGAAAAATGGGGTCCCTAGACATTCTGAAGGAAGAAATGGGGTCCCCAGACATTCTGATGGAAAAAAATGGGTCCCCAGACATTCTGATTCTCTCTTCTCTCTCTCTGCTCTCTCTGCTCTCTCTCTCTTCTCTTTCTGCTCTCTCTCTCTGCTCTCTCTCTCTGCTCTCTCTGCTCTCTCTCTCTCTTTGCGACCCTTTCCTGAGCCTATTCTGCCGTTATTGGATCCCCTGTTATCATATGCAAATGAGCCCAAAAATGGTTGATAGTGCACATCTAACAATAAAAATAAGTGGTACCTACCAAAGACAGAATGACCAGTCGTTAAACACTTTCCCTCACTAAGAAACACACTGCACCGGCTCATTGAGGTCACTGAGTGTTCTCATGCAGTGAGAGAAAGGAGTGTAACAATACCTCCTGGCTCGGGCTTCAATAATGCAGTTCCCATATTTGTCGGGTTGTGATTGGTGGCAACCAGCGGTTGGATCATTGTTGTAGAACTGCAGGATGTCCTGAGGAAGACGCTCCGGGCCTCTACAGGGGCCTCTACAGCACAGCAGCATTCAGGGGCAGGGCCAAGAGGCACCTCTATATACTTCTCTTCCACCCCATTGGTCTCCTGAGGTGCTGCCCTGGCCTGGAACGTGGGTTAACGTGGGCTGTGGGTTGCTTCCTCCTCTCCAACCCCCTTCCGAAGGGTACCAGTAGACAAGACTGTATTTGTAGAGGGACTGAACATGAACAACTACAAACATCAACAGAGATTGATTTGACTTTTAGTTTTGTGTTGTGTTGTGTTGGTTAGTCATCCCTCCTGCATTATCAGGAAAAAAGTGGAAGTGTTAAGAAAGGGTTTTGAAGAGAAGAAGAAGAAGAAGATCTGCTGTACTGGGAGGGGAGAGGAAACTAAGTCAATAACACTGTGGTTCAGACTTCATGGGCTGACCACGATAGAACCAGGAGGTATCAGAGTGTTAGCTCAGATTGATTGACTGAGCAGGCGGGACAGGTGACTAGAAAGAAACAGACGGGGTAAGTTTTACGATGGTCGTTTGAAGATTTTCTCGGTGTCGTCGACGAGTTTTTAAGCTGCCTGAGTCGTTTCCTATGGCGGGGAGACAGGAAGTGAAGTTGGATTTCTGTCTTTCTCTCTCTCACTCTCCCTCTCTCTCTCTCTCTCTCTCTCTCTCTCTCTCTCTCTCTCTCGGGCTGCTTTCTGCAAATGTCCTCTCGCTTACTGAACTGAACTGTTTCCTGTGAGAGAAAGCTAACGTGCGCCGACGTCTTCTCGAAGATTTTGTCGACACTTTCGTTGTCCAAAAAGCGTTTAGACAACATCATTTCGGCATGCTAACAGGAACAGACATGTGGCTGTAATGTTGACAGGCTCAGGGAGTATGTGACTTGTGTTGAAGAGGATTGATTGACACATTGGACACCTAAATTACCACAAGATAATAGATTGGATAGATGGTTTGTTTTTGCACCGTTCTCTTCTACTCTTCAAAAAAGATTTTCAAGACATTTTTATTTGGGACTCACAGAAAGATGGTCCCAAATGGACAACCTTGACTGTGTTTCCGTTAGTCTCTATGTACTGTATGTCTATATCTCTGTGTTTTAACATCCTTGACTGTGTTCCTGTTAGTCTCTATGTACTGTATGTCTATATCTCTGTGTTTTAACATCCTTGACTGTGTTCCTGTTAGTCTCTATGTACTGTATGTCTATATCTCTGTGTTTTAACATCCTTGACTGTGTTTCCGTTAGTCTCTATGTACTGTATGTCTATATCTCTGTGTTTTAACATCCTTGACTGTGTTTCCGTTAGTCTCTATGTACTGTATGTCTATATCTCTGTGTTTTAACATCCTTGACTGTGTTCCTGTTAGTCTCTATGTACTGTATGTCTATATCAGTGTGTTTTAACACCCTTGACTGTGTTCCTGTTAGTCTCTATGTACTGTATGTCTATATCAGTGGGTTTTAACATCCTTGACTGTGTTCCTGTTAGTCTCTATGTACTGTATGTCTATATCTGTGTGTTTTAACACCCTTGACTGTGTTCCTGTTAGTCTCTATGTACTGTATGTCTGTATCTCTGTGTTTTAACACCCTTGACTGTGTTCCTGTTAGTCTCTATGTACTGTATGTCTATATCTCTGTGTTTTAACATCCTTGACTGTGTTCCTGTTAGTCTCTATGTACTGTATGTCTATATCAGTGGGTTTTAACATCCTTGACTGTGTTCCTGTTAGTCTCTATGTACTGTATGTCTATATCAGTGTGTTTTAACACCCTTGACTGTGTTCCTGTTAGTCTCTATGTACTGTATGTCTATATCTCTGTGTTTTAACACCCTTGACTGTGTTCCTGTTAGTCTCTATGTACTGTATGTCTATATCAGTGTGTTTTAACACCCTTGACTGTGTTCCTGTTAGTCTCTATGTACTGTATGTCTATATCAGTGGGTTTTAACATCCTTGACTGTGTTCCTGTTAGTCTCTATGTACTGTATGTCTATATCAGTGGGTTTTAACAATTCTACCCAGTTTATTGTTGAAAGGGACCATCCCTGAATGGTACCATCACACTGATAACCAGCTTTCTGGTGCCATCACAGTTTCATCACGGTCTGCTCAACCAACAGAAAGATAGGAAGTTATGAAATGTAGTCTATTTTGAAATGCTAAACCTAGACCCCAGTGAATTAATGGCTGTTCATTTAATTCCATCAGCCCAGTGAATGAAGTCATTCTAATGTGCTGATCTAATAGGAATCTAATAGGACTACCGTGCTACTTGTTATGACTGTATTGATCTAATAGGAATCTAATAGGACTACCATGCTACTTGTTATGACTGTATTGGTCTAATAAGAATCTAATAGGACTACCATGCTACTTGTTATGACTGTATTGATCTAATAGGAATCTAATAGGACTACCATGCTACTTGTTATGACTGTATTGATCTAATAGGATTACCATGCTACTTGTTATGACTGTATTGATCTGATAGGAATCTAATAGGACTACCATGCTACTTGTTATGACTGTATTGATCTAATAGGATTACCATGCTACTTGTTATGACTGTATTGATCTGATAGGAATCTAATAGGACTACCATGCTACTTGTTATGGCTGTATTGATCTAATAGGACTACCATGCTACTTGTTATGACTGTATTGATCTAATAGGAATCTAATAGGACTACCGTGCTACTTGTTATGACTGTATTGATCTAATAGGAATCTAATAGGACTACCATGCTACTTGTTATGACTGTATTGATCTAATAGGAATCTAATAGGACTACCATGCTACTTGTTATGACTGTATTGATCTAATAGGACTACCGTGCTACTTGTTATGACTGTATTGATCTAATAGGACTACCATGCTACTTGTTATGACTGTGTTGATCTAATAGGACTACCATGCTACTTGTTATGACTGTATTGATCTAATAGGACTACCATTCTACTTGTTATGACTGTATTGATCTGATAGGACTACCATGCTACTTGTTATGACTGTATTGATCTAATAGGACTACCATGCTACTTGTTATGACTGTATTGGTCTAATAGGATTACCATGCTACTTGTTATGACTGTGTTGGTCTAATAGGACTACCATGCTACTTGTTATGACTGTGTTGGTCTAATAGGAATCTAATAGGACTACCATGCTACTTGTTATGACTGTATTGATCTAATAGGACTACCATGCTACTTGTTATGACTGTATTGATCTGATAGGAATCTAATAGGACTACCATGCTACTTGTTATGACTGTATTGATCTAATAGGACTACCATGCTACTTGTTATGACTGTGTTGATCTAATAGGACTACCATGCTACTTGTTATGACTGTATTAATCTAATAGGACTACCATGCTACTTGTTATGACTGTATTGATCTGATAGGACTACCATGCTACTTGTTATGACTGTATTGATCTAATAGGAATCTAATAGGACTACCATGCTACTTGTTATGACTGTATTGATCTAATAGGAATCTAATAGGACTACCATGCTACTTGTTATGCCTGTATTGATCTGATAGGACTACCATGCTACTTGTTATGACTGTATTGGTCTAATAGGACTACCGCGCTACTTGGTATGACTGTGTTGATCTAATAGGACTACCATGCTACTTGTTATGACTGTATTGATCTGATAGGAATCTAATAGGACTACCATGCTACTTGTTATGACTGTATTGATCTAATAGGAATCTAATAGGACTACCATGCTACTTGTTATGACTGTATTGATCTAATAGGAATCTAATAGGACTACCATGCTACTTGTTATGACTGTATTGATCTAATAGGAATCTAATAGGACTACCATGCTACTTGTTATGACTGTATTGGTCTAATAGGAATCTAATAGGACTACCATGCTACTTGTTATGACTGTATTGGTCTAATAGGACTACCATGCTACTTGTTATGACTGTGTTGATCTAATAGGAATCTAATAGGAGTACCATGCTACTTGTTATGACTGTATTGATCTAATAGGACTACCATGCTACTTGTTATGACTGTATTGATCTAATAGGACTACCATGCTACTTGTTATGACTGTGTTGATCTAATAGGAATCTAATAGGACTACCATGCTACTTGTTATGACTGTATTGATCTAATAGGACTACCATGCTACTTGTTATGACTGTATTGATCTAATAGGACTACCATGCTACTTGTTATGACTGTATTGATCTAATAGGACTACCATGCTACTTGTTATGACTGTATTGGTCTAATAGGATTACCATGCTACTTGTTATGACTGTATTGATCTAATAGGACTACCATGCTACTTGTTATGACTGTATTGGTCTAATAGGACTACCATGCTACTTGTTATGACTGTATTGATCTAATAGGAATCTAATAGGACTACCATGCTACTTGTTATGACTGTATTGATCTAATAGGATTACCATGCTACTTGTTATGACTGTGTTGATCTAATAGGACTACCATGCTACTTGTTATGGCTGTATTGATCTAATAGGATTACCATGCTACTTGTTATGACTGTATTGATCTAATAGGAATCTAATAGGACTACCATGCTACTTGTTATGACTGTATTGATCTAATAGGATTACCATGCTACTTGTTATGACTGTGTTGATCTAATAGGACTACCATGCTACTTGTTATGACTGTATTGGTCTAATAGGATTACCATGCTACTTGTTATGACTGTATTGATCTAATAGGATTACCATGCTACTTGTTATGACTGTGTTGTGTGTGTTGGTATGTCGATGACGTACGGCTCCGTTGTGTGTTTTAGCTTAATGACCAGGCTAACTCTATGTCTGCTTTTGTTGACTGTTTGCTGGCTGTTGATGAATGTGATTTGGTCTCTGGTTGAAGTTCTCATGTGGGTTTTAATCACTTTCCAACAGGCGTTAACTTCAAGGAAGTGAACCAAGAAAACAATACGGCTATATTTGGCGAGATATACACGTCCATTGACAGTTTGGCATTCACATTTGGCAATGTGTGAGTACGACGTTTGTTCACCTTTCAACACTGTTGGCTTTGAGTGTCTCTTGTCACAGAGCCAGGGATTTAACCAGGGATTGTGGGAAAGATTTAGGCCTAAGCCTACTAACAGTCAAAAGACTATTACTTTCTTGTAAACAGTACAATTAATGAAAAGGTTCATATTTACTATAACACCACATTAACGTTTTACTTCATCCAAACTGAGCATTGTTAGTTGATGGTATAAGTAAATGTGTAATAACTTTTAATGTTTTACACTTATCTTTACACTATGGTCTTGGACACCTGACATTGTTATTTAATGGCATAGATATGTTATAATCTTTAGACTCGGATCTTTAGTTTCGTTAGTCTTGCTCACTTGACGTTGTTATTTATGCTGACTCGTCCTCTCCCTCCTCAGAGTGTCTGACTTCCTTATGGGAGATGTGGACAGCCAATCAGGGTTGGGGATCCCCCAGACCACGAGAAGCAGGGTAAGCCAATCAGGACTCACACATCAAGGGTGCATTCTGAATACTTGAAATGTAGGCTGAACAGTGTTGAGTTGAATGTTTAGTTTACGGAACCGTATCAGTAGAGTATATAAAAGTGCAATATGTTGGTAGAGTATCAAATGTGTGTATTTTGTTTAATTTCTAGTCTTTTGAGAACCTCTCTGTGGATTCTGAGGGGTATGTTCCAGAGAAGAAAGGCCTTGTGGGTAAGTGTCTCGCTTCCCTCCTTCCTCTTTCTCTTTCTTTTATTGTTTCTCTTCTTATCCCCCCTT